>NC_083343.1:89651596-89912894 GCF_019175385.1 Lycium barbarum
ACGACCACGTGGGACGGTCCGTAAAGTGGAATACGGACCGTAAACCTCCATGGACGACGACCACTGTTCACCCGGCTCAGATTTTGGCAAGTCATTAAACAAAGGGACCAACACTTGTTTTAATTCATTACAACATTACACCACTTCTCTCTAAAACCTCTCTCTACATTTATTATACAAGTTTTCAAGGATATTTAAGGATCAATAACATAAAACAAGGTGAATCAAGAGTAAGAACATCATCAAAGATCATCTAGGTCAAGAAATCCAAATGGAGAAAAACTAAGGTTTTGCTCAAAGTGGAGTATTATTAACCAAAGCTTGTTCCTACAACTTCTAAGGTAAGATTCATGATTCTTACATGATGTTTAAGGTATTGAAGAGTTGAAATACATGGATTGTAGAAAATATGGTCAAGTAGGTCATGAATGATGAATAGTGACATTTTGAGGAATAGTTTGAATTGAATCATGAATGTTGTTGTGTTGTGATATGAATGCATTATAAATGGTACTAAGATCATGAACTAGACACTTTAGACGAATGGACGAAGTTGGATGTTATGACCATGAATATGGGTGAATTAGAGGAAAATTAAGGAATCTAAATAATGTGGATAATGTGAATGACTAATGGCCATTGTTATGATATTAATAAAGGTATAGACGCTAGCATTGGAAGGAAGCGTGCAAGTGTAGAATAGTCCGACGAAAAGGTATGTAAGGCTAACCCTTCTTTCATAAGGCATGGTTCCTTGGCCAAACTCTTAAATCCTCTATATGAGTATGTTGTATTCAAACGATTGATACTCCGAGCTCATAAGCTCACGATCCTCGATATGTGCTACGATTGTACTATGCACCCCATATGACTAGTAAGCATAAGATATAGATGTAGTGAAAATGATGATGATAGTGATGACGATGATAATAATAATGATGCTAAAGGTGCCTACGGGCTATTATACTTACATGTGCCTATGAAGGGCTATAATGACACCCCGAGCTTATAACGGCGGGTAGAATATATGTATATGAATATGTATAAAGTATGTATACGATTACGAAACGCACGCACACATCTGCAGATGGTACGGATAACCCTAAAGCCTTGGTACGGCCAGGTATGAGTAACCTTGAGCCTTGGTTGGCCAAGTATGTATGAAACACCGATCCTAAGAGGTCGGGTATGCTATGTAAATGCTATGTATATGAAATAACTATGTATATAATATGAATATGAATGTGATAAGACTATGTATAAGAATACGAATAAGGACATGTATACGAATATGAGAACAAGTATGGTACGAGTACTATTATTGAATACGGATGATGACGTAGGTGTACTAATACGTATGAAAAATGGAAAGTCCTACGAAAGGCAGGTAAGTACTATGACGATGATATTATTGTCTCCCCTCCTATGCTATTTCATATGTTGTTCATTATGCTTATATATCGATGTTGATCATGCTTTACATACTCAGTACATTCTTCGTACTGACGTCCATTTGTTGTGGACGCTGCGTTATGCCCGTAGGTGCACAGAGAGACAGACTTGATCCATAGCTGCTTATTCAGAGATTGCGTAGCAGAGCTCCATTTCTTTCGGAGTCGTAGCTTTTGGGTACTTATTCTTTTGTGTATATAATTATGGGCATAGCGGGGTCCTGTCCCGCTCATGTTATATGTTATACTCTTCTTAGAGGCTCGTAGTCACGTCTATATGGTTAGATATGTCCGTCCTTGTCGGCCTATATTTTGTATGTCATTTTGTTGGCCTCGTCGGCCCATGCACATTGTTATGGCACAGATGCCTATGATGATTAAAGATGTTGTCGTCCAAATGGTCTAGTTAATGAATGAATGGAAATGTATGTCTAATTACGTGGCTCACCTAGATGTAAGCATAAGAGTAAGCTAAGAGGGTGCCCGAGTGGGCTAGCACCGGGTACTCGACGCGCCCCCCCCTAGTCGGGTCGTGACAAAAGTGGTATCAGAGCAGTTCAGTCCTAGGGTGTGTCTACGAGCCGTGTCTAGTAGAGTCATGGTTATGGGTGTGTTGCGCGCCACATTTATAAACAAGAAGCTGTAGACATTTTAGGAATGATTGACCTTCTTTCTCCATAAGAATCGTGAAATAGAGCTATGATGTAAGAAATTCTTGTTCCTAAATCGTGTGTTGTGTATTTCAGAGATGCCTAAAAAGAAAAAGGCTACAGCAGCCCAAAAGGGCAAGACGGTGGCAGAAAAGCGGGCTGAAAGAGCACCGCCACCGGTAGTAGAGGAAGATGAGTCCCAGAGTGCGGCTCAATCTCAGTCCTCCCAGACAGTGCCCATCTCTGAGGAGCGTGAGGGAGCCTCAGCCCCAGCTCCAACACCTCCAGCTCTTCCACCAGATGCTTCGGGCCAGGATGTGAAAGAGGCCATTAATTTATTGACCCAGTTGGTTGCGGCCCAGGCTCAGAGGCAAAGTTCAGGGTACGGTGATAGGGCTATTAGTGAAAGAGCCCGTGATTTCATTACTTTGAACCCTCCGGAATTCTTTGGGTCAAAACTGGAGGAGGATCCCCAGGACTTTATTGATGGTATGCTAAGGACGCTCCGGTTGATACATGTTTCGGACACCGAGTCAGTGGAGTTAGCGTCATATAGATTGGGAGATGTCTCGATTCAGTGGTATACGGTATGGATGGCTTCACGGGGAGCAAATGCACCTCCCCCGGTATGGCAAGAGTTTTTTGATGCTTTTATCCGTCATTATATGCCCCCAGAAGTTCGGTGAGCTAGGGCCGATAAATTCTTAAATTTGAGGCAAGGCAGTATGAGTGACCTAGAGTATAACCTCCGTTTTAACTCCTTGGCCAGGTATGCTTTGGCCATGGTAGCAGATATGGGCGACAGGGTACACTGATTTGTAAAGGGCCTAGGGCCCCATCTGATGGACAAATGCTTGACTGCGTCCCTTCAGGACGGTATGGATATTGTCCGCATTCAGGCACATGCTCAGAACTTAGAGGAAAGCCTACAGCAGCGGAGAAGTGAACGTGAACAGGACAAGGGACATAGCAAGAGGGCTAGATCTTCGGGCCCAATAAGTGAGTCCAGAGGTGGACACAAGCAACAGCTCCCTAGACATTCGGGCTATTCTATGACCAGTGCACCTCCACGGTTTTCAGGCCAGAGCCTTGATAGATCTACTCATCCCGGGGCGAGTCAGAGTTATTCGGGGTCCCAGTTTAGAGGTGATTCAGGCCAGTCAAGGCCACCTATACCACGATGTTCCCAGTGTGGGAAGTCGCATTGGGGTCAATGCCGATTGGGTTCAGATGGTTGCTATTCATGTGGTCGAACAGGCCATATTATGTGTGATTGCCCCTCAGTACATGGTAGAGGTAGGACCCAACCATCAGGGTCGGTAGCCGGATCTTCGGCATCTGTACGCCCTACGGGGCCAGGTTCACATGCGCCAGTCGGCCATGGTAGAGGCAGAGGGAGAGTCCCCAGTACTGGTGGTCCTCACCACCGTATTTATGCTTTGGCTGGACGCCAAGATCTTGAGTCTTCTCCTGACGTGGTCACAGGTATACTATTAGTATTCTCTCATGATGTATATGCTTTGATTGATCCGGGCTCCACGTTATCATATGTTACTCTATATATTGCGGGTCAATTTATAGTTGAGCCGGAGTCGTTCAAACCTTTTTAGGTGTCTACACCCGTGGGTGAATCGGTAATAGCTAGCCGAGTATATAGGTATTGTATAGTCACGATTTATGACCGTAATACAATGATTGATTTGCATGAGCTAGAAATGGTAGATTTTGATGTTATTATGGGCATGGATTGGTTAGCTGCTTGTTATTCCAATGTTGATTGCCGAATGAAGATGGTTCATTTCCAGTTTCCGGGAGAACCAGTCTTCGAATGGAAAGGGAATGCGGCATCACCAAAAGGCAGATTTATTTCCTATCTAAAGGCAAGGAAGATGATCACGAAAGGATGTATTTATCATCTAGTGCGAGTTCAAGATGTAGAAGCTGAATCACCGACTCTTCAGTTAGTTCCCGTAGTGAACGAATTTCCGGATGTGTTCCCGGAAGAGCTTCCAGGCCTTCCTCCCGAACGGGAGATTGATTTTACCATTGATGTGTTGCCAGGCACCACACCTATATCTATTCCCCCATATAGAATGACACCCGCAGAATTGAAAGAGTTGAAGGAGCAATTGAAGGACTTGCTTGATAAAGGCTTCATTAGGCCTAGTTCATCCCCGTGGGGAGCGCCCGTATTGTTCGTCCGAAAGAAAGATGGCTCCCTGAGAATGTGCATTGATTATAGGCAATTGAATAAAGTAACGATTAAGAATAAATATTCTCTCCCAAGGATTGATGACTTGTTTGATCAATTGCAAGGCGCCTAATGGTTTTCAAAGATTGATTTGAGGTCCGGGTATCATCAAGTGAGAGTTAGGGAGAAAGATATCCCTAAGACAGCCTTCAGAACGAGATATGGTCATTTTGAATTTTGGGTGATATCATTTGGGCTAACTAATGCGCCAGCGGTATTTATGGATTTGATGAATAATGTGTTCAGGTCCTTTCTGGACTTATTTGTAATCGTATTCATTGATGATATTTTGGTGTATTCTAGATCCGAAGTAGAACATGCGGATCATTTGCGTATTGTCCTTGGAGTTCTTCGAACTCGAGAATTGTTTGCAAAGTTTTCCAAATGTGAGTTCTGGTTGAACTCAGTGGCATTTTTAGGGCATATTGTGGTAGCCGATGGTATTCGAGTGGATAATCAAAAGATTGAGGCCGTGAAGACTTGGACAAGACCCACAACTCCTACAGAGGTTCATAGCTTTCTGGGCTTAGCGGGTTATTACAGGAGATTCGTTGAAGGTTTTTCCTCTATTTCTGCACCACTCACAAAGTTGACACAGAAATCAGCTAAGTTTCAATGGACAGATGCTTGTGAACGTAGTTTCCAAGAGTTAAAGTGTCGGTTGACTTCTGCCCCAGTTCCGACACTTCCAGAGGGATTGGAAGGATACATTGTGTATTGCGACGCTTCAGGTGTTGGGCTAGGCTGTGTGTTGATGCAACATGGCAAGGTGATTGCGTATGCTTCAAGGCAATTGCGAAAACATGAGCAGAATTATCCTACCCATGACTTAGAATTGGCCGCGGTGGTCCATGCATTAAAGATATGGAGACATTACTTATATGGTGTCCACGTGGATATTTACACAGATCATAAGAGTCTTCAATACATCTTCAAGCAGAAAGAGTTGAATTTGCGGCAATGACGATGGCTAGAGTTGCTAAAAGACTATGATGTTGAGATCCTGTACCATCCCGGAAAGGCAAATGTTGTGGCTGATGCTCTTAGCCATAGGTCGATGGGAAGTCTAAGTGATGTACGACCAGAAAAGAAAGAGATGGCCCGTGAGCTTCAACAGTTAGCTAGCCTAGGTGTCCGAGTAGTGGACTCAGGTAACAGCGGAGCTACTATTCAGAATTCAGTAGTTTCATCGCTAGTAGCGGAAGTAAAAGAGCGAAAATATGAGGATCCCATGCTAATGCAGTACAGAGATACACTCCCTCAGAAAGAGGAGTCATCGTTTGATATTTCAGGAGATGGAGTTCTCCGATGCTGAGGCAGATTATGTGTCCCTGATGTGGCAGGTCTACACCACTGGATTTTGAGAGAAGCTCATAGTTCCCGTTATTCTGTTCACCCCGGAGCGACGAAGATGTATCATGATCTTAAGTCTATATATTGGTGGAATGGGATGAAGAAAGATATAGCGGAATTCGTAGCTCAGTGTCCTAATTGCCAACAAGTGAAGATTGAACACCAAAAGCCGGGTGGATTGTTGCAAGCTATAGAAATCCCAACTTGGAAGTGGGAAGTGATTAACATGGACTTCATTTCAGGCTTACCCCGTTCTCGACGTAAGTATGATTCCGTATGGGTGATTGTGGATAGACTCACCAAGTCAGCTCATTTCTTACCGGTCAGGACGACCTATGAGGCAGAAGATTATGCGAAGCTTTATCTTAAAGAGATAGTAAAACTCCATGGCGTCCCGGTATCTATTATCTCCAACAGAGGGACTCAGTTTACAGCTAAGTTTTGGAGGTCTTTCCAAGAGGGTTTAGGGACCCGAGTTAGCCTTAGCACGACATTTCATCCCCAGACCGATGGACAAGCTGAACGTACTATTCAGACTCTTGAGGATATGTTACGAGCATGTATGATAGATTTTGGAGGGAATTGGGATGATCATTTGGCACTCATTGAATTTGCTTACAATAATAGTTATCATTCCAGCATTCAAATGGCACCATATGAAGCTTTATATGGGCGAAAGTGTAGATCCCCAATTGAGTGGTTCGAAACCGGAGAAACTAAATTGATAGGGCCAGACTTGGTCCAGCAAGCTATAGAGAACGTCAAGCTTATACAAGATCGGTTGTTAGCAGCCCATAGTCGTCAGAAGTCCTATGCGGATAATCGTCGAAGAGACTTGGAGTTCAAAGTGAAGGATTGGGTATTCTTGAAAGTGTCGCCAATGAAATGCGTTATGAGATTCGGCAAAAAGGGGAAGCTTAGTCCCCGGAATATTGGACCATATGAGATTGTGCGCAAAATAGGCAAAGTGGCCTATGAGTTAGATCTACCTCCGGAATTGGAGTCAGTCCATCCAGTATTTTATGTCTCGATGCTTCGAAAATGTGTTGGAGATCCCACTAGGATCGTCCCAGTAAATGATGTGCAAGTGATAAAGGAATTGACTTATGAAGAGGTACCCATTGGCATATTAGACAGGCAAGTACGGAGGCTTAGAAACAAAGAGGTGGCCTCGGTTAAGGTTCTATGGAGAAGCAGTAAACAAGAGGAGATGACATGGGAAGCAGAAGAAAGTATGCGATCCAAATACTCACATTTATTTCAGCCCTTGGAAGAAGCCCAAGATGAGACGTCAAGATCATAAGGTATGTATATTTTCCTTTTATGCTTTTGGGTCATGTGTGGCCAAAATTTTATGTTGTTATGTTGTGGCCCTGTGTGGCATCGATATTATGGGTTGTTGTGGCAGGATGGTAGCGCCATATTATAAGGGAAACTCTGGCAGAATTTTTGTAGAATTCCCGAGCACTTTAACATTCGGGGACGAATGTTCTTAAGGGGGGAAGAATGTTACACCTCGGAAAACTTTTCCGTTGGTACGTAAGTGAACGAACTAGTGATAAGTATAAGTGCATTAGGTCCATGAGCAAAAAACGACGTTTGATGACCTTAGGCGAGATTTCGAAGGTATCCGATGTGAGATGAGAAAGTTGGCTATGTTAAGATGAGATACAAGGTGAGCAATGCATGTGCATGGACGTGGGTGATTAAAATGAGAAGTCTAAGAGATATGAAAAGTTGCAGATTTGAAATCTGCCCAATGGTCGTAAAGTGCAAAATACGGACCGTAAATTGGTATACGGTCCGTAAACTGACAGTCGTAAATTGCCATGCAAGGTTTCAACTTTCTGCCCAGCTGAGAAGTGGTAAAATACGACCAGGAGGACTGACCGTAAAGTGATTTACGGCCCGTAAACCATGGTCGTAAATCACCATGTTGGCAGCCTGAGTTTTCTGGTTCTATTATGGTTAAAGACGACCACGAGGGACGGTCCGTAAAGTGGAATACGGACCGTAAACCTCCATGGACGACCACTGTTCACCCAGCTCAGATTTTTGCAAGTCATCAAATAAAGGGACCAACACTTGTTTTAATTCATTACAACATTACACCACTTCTCTCTAAAACCTCTCTCTACATTTATTATACAAGTTTTCAAGGATATTTAAGGATCAACAACATAAAACAAGGTGAATCAAGAGTAAGAACATCATCAAAGATCATCTAGGTCAAGAAATCCAAATGGAGAAAAACTAGGGTTTTGCTCAAAGTGGAGTATTATTAACCAAAGCTTGTTCCTACAACTTCTAAGGTAAGATTCATGATTCTTACATGATGTTTAAGGTATTGAAGAGTTGAAATACATGGATTGTAGAAAATATGGTCAAGTAGGTCATGAATGATGAATAGTGACATTTTGAGAAATAGTTTGAATTGAATCATGAATGTTGTTGTGTGATATGAATGCATTATAAATGGTACTAAGATCATGAACTAGACACTTTAGACGAATGGACGAAGTTGGATGTTATGCCCATGAATATGGGTGAATTAGAGGCAAATTAAGGAATCTAAATAATGTGGATAATGTGAATGACTAATGGCCATTGTTATGATATTAATGAAGGTATAGACGCTAGCATTGGAAGGAAGCGTGCAAGTGTAGAATAGTCCGACGAAAAGGTATGTAAGGCTAACCCTTCTTTCATAAGGCATGGTTCCTTGGCCAAATTCTTAAATCCTCTATATGAGTATGTTGTATTCAAACGATTGATACTCCGAGCTCATAAGCTCACGATCCTCGATATGTGCTACGATTGTACTACGCACCCCATATGACTAGTAAGCATAAGATATGGATGTAGTGAAAATGATGATGATAGTGATGACGATGATAATAATAATGATGCTAAAGGTGCCTACGGGCTAATATACTTACATGTGCCTATGAAGGGCTATAATCACACCCCGAGCTTATAACGCCGGGTTGGATATATGTATATAAATATGTATAAAGTATGTATACGATTATGAAACGCGCGCAGACATCTGCAGATGGTACGGATAACCCTGAAGCCTTGGTAGGGCTAGGTATGAGTACCTTGAGCCTTGGTTGGCCAAGTATGTATGAAACACCAATCCTAAGAGGTCGGGTATGCTATGTAAATGCTATGTATATGAAATGACTATGTATATAATATGAATATGAATGTGATAAGACTATGTATAAGAATACGAATAAGGACATGTATACGAATATGAGCACAAGTATGGTACGAGTACTATTATGGAATACGGATGATGACGTAGGTGTACTAATACGTATGAAAAATGGAAAATCCTACGAAAGGCAGGTAAGTACTATGACGATGATATTATTGTCTCCCCTCCTATGCTATTTCATATGTTGTTCATTATGCTTATATATCGATGTTGATCATGCTTTACATACTCAGTACATTCTTCGTACTGACGTCCTTTTGTTGTGGACGCTGCGTCATGCCCGCAGGTGCACAGGGAGACAGACTTGATCCATAGCTGCTTATTCAGAGATTGCATAGCAGAGCTCCATTGCTTTCGGAGCCGTAGCTTTTGGGTACTTATTCTTTTGTGTATATAATTATGGGCATAGTGGGGTCCTGTCCCGGTCATGTGATATGTTATACTCTTCTTAGAGGCTCGTAGTCACGTCTATATGGTTAGATATGTCCGGCCTTGTCGGCCTATATTTTGTATGTCATTTTGTTGGCCTCGTCGGCCCATGCACATTATTGTGGCACAGATGCCTATGATGATTAAAGATGTTGTCGTCCAATGGGACTAGTTAATGAATGAATGGAAATGTATGTCTAATTACGTGGCTCACCTAGATGTAAGCATAAGAGTAAGCTAAGAGGGTGCCCGAGTGGGCTAGCACCGGGTGCTCGTCGTGCCCGCCCCCCTCCCCTAGTCGGGTCGTGACATTCACCGAGTCCCATAATGGGCCGGGTATGATATATGATATTGACATGCATGATTTATGTTTCAAAAGGGCAAGTGTTTTGGTATTCTGAACATTGCACTTGTTTTCTGTACACCCTATTTCAGTTATGATCCTTTTTACTGTATTTCATGCTTTATATACTCAGTACATATTCTGTACTGACCCCCTTTCTTCGGGGGGTTGTGTTTCATGCCCGCAGGTACAGATAGTCGGTTTGGTGACCCTTCAGCATAGGACTTCTACTCAGCTGTCTTGGAGAGCTTCGTTGTTCCGGAGTTTAGACTTTTGGTACAGATCTTCGGATATATATATATGTATGTATGTTCATCCAGGGGTACGATGGGGCCCTGTCCCGTCATATTTCACTGTTAGTACTCTTAGAGGTCTGTAGACATATGTGTGGGTTGTGTATAAGTTTTGTTCAGCTGTGTCTACACGTTGTGCTATGTATATGTTCGTCAGTAATGGCAGCCTTGTGGGCTAGCATATGACATGATATTGTTGTGTAGTGGCAGCCTTGTCGGCTTGCGGATCATTTTATGATTTGATCAGTTGTGACTCCTCAGGAGATAATTTATCTGGACATATACATACGACGACGTTATGAACCTTGGAATTCCTTTACAAGTTTCCATATTGTTCTTAGATTCTGTATGACTATATCTAACAGGTACGTATACGAGTGTCCAGGTCGGGCACTAGTCATGGCCCACGGGGTTGGGTCGTGACATAAGCGGGACCGGACCCCGCTATGCCCATAATTATGTACACAAAAGAATAAGTACCCAAAAGCTATGGCTCCGAATGAAATGGAGCTCTGCTATGTAGTCCCTGAGAATGTAGCTATGGATCAATCCTGTCTCCCTGTGCACCAGCGGGCATGACGCAGCGTCCACAAACAAAAGGACGTCAGTACAAAGAATGTACTGAGTATGTAAAGCATGATCAATATCAACGTAGAAGCATAATTAGCAACATGAAAGATAACACGGGATGGGAGATAGTAATATCATCGTTATAAGCACTTACTTGCCTTTCAAAGAAACTTTCCATTCTAATGCGTATTTGTGTACATATATCCATATCCGTATCCATAATCGTATCAATTCCATATTTTTATTCATATTCGTATACATACTCTTGTTCACATTCATATCGTATCATACTCATATTCGTACTCGTATCTATATCATATACACAATCATATCATATACATAACATTTACATAGCATACCCGACCATGCAGGATCGGTGTTTCATACATACTTGGCCAGCCAAGGCTCAAGGTTACACATACCTGGCCCTACCAAGGCGTCAGGGTTACATCTACCTGGCCCTACCAAGGCGTCAGGGTTATCCGTACCATCTGCAGAGGTGTGCGCGCATTACATAATCATATACATATTTATTTACATACCTTACCCGGCCTCATAAGCTCGAGGTTCCTTAATATTCATACATAGATACATATACATAATAGCTCATAAACGTCTTTACTATTATAGTTACTATCATAGTCGTCATCGTTATCATCATCGCTATTACCACCATAGTCGTCTTCCATATCATTGTCACTATTATCATCATTCATCACATCTATCTTTATAGGCTTACTCGTCATATGAGGAACTTAGCACAATCGTGGCGTATCAAGAATCGTGAGCTTACAAGCTTGGAAGATCAAATCATTTGAAAGATATCATAGTCTTATAGAAGATTTAGACGTTTGGCCAAAGAACCATGCCTTATGAAAGAAGGGTTAGCCTTACATACCTTTCCGTTGAACTATTCTAGACTTGCACGTTCTCCTCCGAAGCTCACGTCTCTACCTTCATTAAAGTCATACTATCATTAAAATCGATAGCTAGCATACATGACAAAAACTAGAGAAAATCGGGCAACGTCTCCTCTATTTATACGTCATTCCTCTATAGCGTATATCAATTCTCAAACGTCAATAATACATTCACAATACTATAACGATAGTCATTATTCATCCACATTATCCATATTTCTAGACTTACTTTCAATCATCCATATCCATGGCCATAACGCACGACGATGTCTATTCTCATACATTGCTCATCTCATGTTCTCAACATCATTTATAACATATTTACATCAGAACACATCAAGAATCGTAACTCAAGTTAAGCTATTTCTCAAAATGGCACTATACCACATTCATGACCCATTTTTCTATGCCCTTCTACAATCCAAGTATTTCAACTCTCAAATACCTTACACAACATAGAAATATCATAAATCTTACCTTAGATATCATAGGAACAAGCCTTGGTTGATAATACTCCACTTGAGCAAAAACCCTAGTTCATCTCCAATGAGATTTCTTGACTTGTATGATCTTTAATAGGTTTCCTTACACTTGATTCACTTGTTTTATGTTGTTGATCACTAATAATCCTTGAATTCTTGTGGAATAAATGTAGAGAGATGTTTTAGAGAGAAGGGGTGAAGTGTGGAAATGAAATAATAAACTTGGTCCCCTTTTTAATAACCTAAAATCTGATCTGGAATGAACAGTCGTCCAAAGTACAACAGTGGTCGTAAAATCGGTTTACGGTCCGGTCCGTATTCCAGTTTACGGGCCGTATTTCGTGGACGTATTTAATCATAACAGAACCAGAAAGTCAGGCTGAGACATGGTGATTTACGAACACAGTTTACGGGTCGTATTTCAGTTTACGGTCCGTATTTCAAGTCGTCTTTAACCATTCAAGCATTTGACAGAAAGTTGAAGTTTTGGAGGTTGAAATACGACATGGCAGTTTACGGGCCGTATACCACTTTACGCTCCATATTTCATTTTACGTTCAACTGGCTAAAGTGAAAATCTGCAACTTTCCACATTTTCAGAACCTATAATTAGTCATTATGGAGCATAACCTATCTCTTATTGCAATTGCCTTTGGAATCTTACTTAGGGTCGTCAAACGTCGTTCCCTTCTTATTAAAGCATCGTATACGCTATGACCTTTGTTAGCCTATCCACTATACGTTTGCGGGGAAATTTTCGAGGTGTAACAAGCTACCAAGGATGGTGAATTAGAAACCCTTGTTTTTGGCACCAGTATTTTGTTTGACAATTCTGGTTTTGATGAAATGTTTAATATCAAAAGCTATGGTTTTTCTGCATTACCTCGCCTTTCCTGGCCCTCAGACTTTGAGGTCTCCAATGAATAGGCCAAGCGATTTATTTCTCTTGACTCTACTGGTACTCTCCCTACTCACTTAGGACCTAAAAATCTATCTTTTGAAACTCGTGTACTTGCCCACATTGTTGCCACCACCATTATGCCTCGTGTAGTTTCCTTGTCAACTCTCACTCAGCGTGACAGTCTCCTTACCTATTATTTGGTTAAAAAATGTAAGCTTCATCTATCCTCCTTTGTCATGAACAATATGTTACAATCTGCCTTTGATCCCACTAACCTGCCCTATGGTATGCTAATTACTCGAATCATGGAAGCCCACCATGTAAATCTTGATGGCCACCCCCTATTTCTGTTAAGTAGTGCTATAACTCTAGAGCATTTGTCAGTATGGGATATGTTTGTATTGACGATTTCTGTGTTCTAAAGAAAGATATGGATAAGGAACCTGGAATACCATGTCTTCCTATTTCCCAAAAATCCAAACCTTCCTCTTCGAACCCCCCTTCTTATCACTCCACTGACATTCTTGCTAAACTATCTGCTCTAGATGACAAACTCGATTCCATCAAAGATCTCCTTGTTTCCACTCACTATCAAATGGAGAAAGTCAGGGATGTCTCAAAAGAGGCAAGTGCTGATGTTGCTCGGCTACATATAAAGATTGATGGTGGTTTAAGGGAAGCAGGTAAGTTGGCCACCAAACTGCAAGGGAGTGTTGATGGTCTTACTACTAAGATGACTGCCACTTTAGATTCCACGAAGGATGCTTTGGTTAATACCTTAGCTTACATCCTTAGGCCCTTTGCTCAGCAGCAATAGGAGGAACAGCAGGAGCAGCACTCTGAAGGGGAGAAAGATTAGCTGTGTTGTGGTGTTTTACTTGCTAGTTTTAGACAATGTTTTGTTTTGGACATAAGTCCATCTTGATTGTGTTATGTTTTTGGTATTTGCTAGGTCTAGACAATGTTCTGTGGCTGTCTATTCAGCCTTTTGACTCCTTTTAGGTTGGTCATCCAGCCATATGATCTAATCGTGTTCGTATGTTATTAGTTTGTTATGTTGTTGGCTGTTTGTTTTTTTGATTGATGCCAAAGGGGGAGAAAAGAGCACTCAAACATCTAGATAATAGTCAACTATTCAGGGGGAGTACCTAACTATGTCAACTATTCAGGGGGAGCACTCAACTATTCCACTATTCAAGGGGAGTGCTATTCACGGAATACAGTCAACTACTAAACAGGGAAGTTGAGTACACTTGCTTTGAGTATTTGTTTTTCATCATAAAAAGGGGGAGATTTTTAGTGCTATTATTTTAATGATGACAAACTATTTTTGTAGGTACTATACTCAAAGGAACTCAAAGGTCCACCAAGTCCATCGGACATACAAAGCCCAATGGACAACGA
This sequence comes from Lycium barbarum, assembly GCF_019175385.1. Lineage (NCBI taxonomy): Eukaryota > Viridiplantae > Streptophyta > Magnoliopsida > Solanales > Solanaceae > Lycium > Lycium barbarum. The sequence goes on from NC_083343.1 coordinate 89,665,867, forward strand.
GAGTTTAGTTGGTTGCAAAAGAATAATAGCCCAAGTGAAGCTCAGTCAGCTGCAAAGGGAAATTATCATGAAGAACAAAGAAAATAAGCCTATGCTTATTTTTGGAACAAGGATTAGATTTTACTCAAGAAATTAATTAGTGCAAATCATGAAGATTCCAAGATTGAATCAAATCATAATATATAAGGAAACAAGTACCATTCAAACAAGGTCAATACCGCACAAGGAAAGCAGTTGTACAACATTGAATAACTATCAACATACACAAGGAAACAAGTATCAATTAAATAAGGTTGATGCTACAGAAGGAAAGAAGCGGTAAAAAACTTAATAAGCTCTTGCTTTATTCTTGGAAATTAGGATCCTCAATATTCCTAATTTACAAGGATCAATTATCTTGGGTTGACATCTCTGCTGAAAAGAGTCTAACGACTACACAATTTGAGGATTATAAATTCAAGACTCTAGAGACGAAGACAAGATATACTTTTGTCTCATACTCTCAAGTTCTCTGATTTACTTTCATAAACATTGTATGATATATTGTAAACAAAAAATAAAGGAGAGACATAGTATAGGTTGTGAGGCATTGTATCAAAAAGATTATGAGTGTTTTGAGTGTAGACGTTAGAGCTCCATTCAAACAATCATTGTACCAAAACCATTTACAAAGAGCTGCAGAGAACACCCTTGTAACCCAAGGGGACTGGCTAGGATTCACATTGAATATGAACCAGTATAAAATATCTGGGGTCGTTTAATTTCTGCACTTTTATTCCTGTATTACTTTATAGTCGACTAGTTTGTTCAGGTAGTCGAATGTCTGAGCAAAAAAGTTACACTTCACCCACCCTCGTGCACTTTCAAAATATTTTTCAACCAAGAGAGAAATATTTTGTATACCAAAGTTCGAGGTAAGAGTTCTGGTGATCCCCTAGGGAAGGAATTACACACCCTAGTATTAAAGATCCGTAGAATACGGTTGACCTACGAGCTTCAATGTGTGATTAATGTATTTATTTGCTTAAAGATGTTTCGTTTTCAACAAAAGGTATCATTCATTCGTATAAAAAAAAACTCAAGAAGAATTTTGGCAAAAAGTCCTCTTAAAAAGGGGGTTTTGGGTTAAAGAAAATAATAATCCGCGTAAGTGTTCAACTAACTCTATTGCCGAACTAGGACATACCCAAGATTTCTTCCAAGTAGAGTCACTACTATTCTAGTCCTAATAAAATGAGTTTAGTTCTTACGAGTTTTGTTATACATATATATATAGAAAATATGGAGTATATCTCCAATTTTTATACATACATACATACATACATATATATATATATATATATATATTACTAGTTGTTAGTTTAAGTCCGGTTTCAATATTGAAGCTCATATAAGTCAATTTATATTCCATCCCAAATCTATCTCATCTCAAACTGTGGCCCAACAGGTTTCCTTTATTTTTTGGTCCAACAATTCTGGGCTTCAAGGCCAAAAGTAGTCTGTTTCTAGATCCAGAATCAGTCCTTTCAACTCATAAAAATGTCTAAGTCTTTATTTGTTTAACAAACAGGCCAAGTCCAGAAATTGATCCTTGTTGTTGCAAAAATGTGATTTTTATAAATCAACTTATTCCCACTCAGTTTCAGGTTTTTTTTAAAAAAAGGAATGTTACACGGTTTGTTGTTTTTACCCGGGCTTATTGCCCAAGAAAAATTGTCACTAGTTATTTTGGAGAAATCACTTTTTTTGCATTGATCCAGCTTTAAACTTCATTTCTATCATACACTTAACCGTGGTAGTACACCAATTGTAAGTCAATTTCAAGCAAAGTTGATCATTATCCGAGTTTGAAAATAGTTTGGCGACTTCCTAAAAATACTATGTGTTTCGAAGTTCTAGCATGCACAAGGGTTTCATTATTTACACATTCAGTATGTATACAATATATATACATGCTAGGTATATATGATATAGAGAATAGAAGAAAGCAAATTTTTAACCGATGGGCCTACCCAAGGCCATCAGTGACATTTTCACCCATGACTGGGCCTTCAACATATTAGCTTCCATTTCTCCTCTTTCGGACTCGATCAAATAAAAGGGGTTAGGCCTCTGGCCCAACAGGTTTAATGCAAGGGTGGCCTGAATGGCCCAGGTTGAATTCACATGGAACACAAAGGGATAAAGGTTAGTATTTGTCTATGTATTTGGACCAAGGCATACGCAATTCATATTTAAGCAAGTAAAATACTGAGAGGAAATCACGCAGCTACGTAGAACAAAACAAAACTAAGGAGATATGATAGCTTGAGACGAAGGCCCAATATCAAATAACAATCAAGGAGAATTCATAGCCCAACAAGTTGATTCAAATAAGCAAGCCCAAATAATTCAGACTGAAAAACCAAACCATAATTCACGTATAGGCCCATATGACAAAAACATTCAAGAGGGGTAAATTTGGCCCAAATCTTTATTCTCATGACAAATTCCAGCATTCACCTAAAGGGGTATACGAGGTATACCTCTTGTATACACCTCGGTATATGCAGAGCTTGTATACTTCATATACTCCCTACCTAACATATGATTACTTGCAACATATAGAGGCAGAGAAGATACAAAACTTAGGGGAAAATTTCAATCTTAGCAAAATGGCACTTCATAGTTCAAGCACAACAGTCCATAACCAATCTTATACTAATTTTAAGACCTTTGTAAATGCCTAAATCATTTTTACCAAAATCTTCCCAAACTCTAAGTGTAATTTATATATATGAACAAGTTTGACAAGTGAAACTAATGATAACATGATTCAGACCTTAGATTCACAGAAACTAACATATGGAGACCAGATAAGACAACTATCAAGTTATTTACAGCAAACCAAATCTTGATTAGCATATTTACCTATTTCTAACTTCATGTTTCATTACAAATCCCAGACTTTAGCCTCTTAACTCATAATAGATTCCAAATATTGTATAAGCTAGAGTAGCTATCCATAGATTGTTTCAAACAAACAGAATTTAGCTTAATAAAGGGGGCACATACTTTAAATCACTTATTTCTACATTGGCCTTAACATCTGGAGGGTCCCATAGGATATGAACTCCTATTAGGGAACCCCAACAGCCTAGAATAGAGAGATTAGGTCGAGTTAGCTAGAAACTCTAAGCTTATTATCCCTTTCTTAGCCCCAGGTAAATCACACTCATAGTCATTCATATGCCAAGTGCCAACCTCCTTGAATTCAGCCCTCTCAGTGCTTAAACTCATATACCAAACCTCAAATTATACATGTGATCTAGTATTCATACTCAGTCCTAACTCAACAACACACAGAGAGAAAGGTAGATATGCAGTCTTACCACTAACATGAGTATTTGACATAGACACAGGCAAACCAAACATTAGGCATAACATTTAAATCTCTTGAACATATAAACATACATGTTGACATTTTTTATTCTGGTATGGCTACTTAAAGATATGAACAAAGCATGGTTTCTTAAAGGAACATGACAATATCACTATTTATTTTAGGTTTAGACAAGTGTTGCATAGGGATGTGCAATTAATTGATTCATATGATGCTCTTAAGTGATAAAAATGAATGAAAAACAAGCTTAATACTTAACAAAAAATGATCATTTCAGCATGCAATTATCATTTTTTATCAATAGTAAGCCTCAGTATCCCTACATGATTCAATCAGGGTATTACACATATGCAAAGATACTAAAACTGAATCGATAATGCTCTTTAACCTTATTAAGCACATCCTAGGGGTTTATAGGGCCATGCTAACTATACTAATAACAAATCATTTGCAAGTACTTCATGGATTGGTCAAGAACATTATAGGAAGCAAACAAATGGTCTGTTCAACTTACTAAATCAAGGTAAATGCCATTTTGGTTCAATAAGCACAATTCAGGTCTGGATAAACTCAAGCAAACACAAATGTAAGTTAATATCAATCAATCTTTAAAAACAATGCATACAAGTAGTGCTGAAGCACTCTAAGATAAACATCATGTTTTGGTTACCACTATATTAATAGAGAACCAGTCTTATAACACACTTAAACATGCTCAATACTATTATCAGAGAGTCAACTATGCTAACAAAGACTAACAAATACTTTTAATCATATATAGGACAACTGATCAATAAACAACCTACTCAAATAGGCATCCAGTAACAAATTTGACTGAATAGCATGCTAAAAACTCCCTAATCAAGTTTATTAATAGCATTCTATAAGTCTAATCAAATAGCATAATCATATTAACATATCTTTACCCTAATCATGCTCATTACACAATATCTAAGTAACAGCCCCAACTAAGCAACATAAACATACTAATGTTTAACCATTAATCATGCTCATTACTATAATTCTAACTAAACAAATAAAATAACTTAATCCCAATCATGATTAAAATGACATAATTATCCTAATCATTCTTACTACTAACCCAGGATCAAACACATAGCATAAACAGCAATTTAAACGAACAAAATAACAAAGGAAAGGGGTTAACCTCTTTTGGGTGCAGCCTTGATCGAGAGTCGAACTTGGAGACCCTCTTTTTGCTCGTCAAACCATGACTCAACCACAAAACAAAGAAAACAAATATTTAAAATTTAACTTAACTCAAAAACTGAAATTCCAAAGAAAATTTTGCCAAAACTTAAAAGAAATCGAGTTTTTGAGTGAATATCTATGTATATCCAGTTCAAAGTCTGTCTCAAAAATGTGAGTTGGGGGTTCTTTATATAGAACCCCAAATTGAACCCAAATCCTAGAAAAATCGATGTGGGACTGAACTCCACTCCGTGAGTAGTCTCCACTCCCTCAACATTCAAAGGCCAAGATTAAAGCAATACAAAGCATGAAGGGTCAGATTTAGGCAACATCCCAACGAATCCATTTGGTTCTTGACCAACCAATGAAATTCGAGAATTCAAATTCACCTTGAGACAAATCCCATTAAGGGATTTGTACTCGTTGACCCCAAGTATCAGAAAAAGTAAAAAAAAAGATGAGAGATGTATCGTGTTTGGGAAGTGTTTGGTGAGTGAAGGGCGAAACATTAAATGTGTTACTCGATCTGGTCACACCAAACCTAGTAAAGGCGTGGTATGCCTGTAAATTTGCCGGAAATGGAAAAAATGACGTAAGAGAGGGTCCATCGCCTCATGGCGGCGCTACGGTTTTCTTCAAAAAAACAAAAAACTGGCTGCGAGGAAAATGATCAAAAGGGTGTGTTTGGGTGAAAGCTTTGGCTTATATATTTTAAGCCAATTGGGCAGGGTAAGGCCCTATTTAGGGTTGGGCTCGGCCAACTGAAAAAGAAATAAAGGGGAGGGGGGGGGGGGGGGGCGTCCAATATATACGCGAGATACATATGTGTATATGTATTCACATGTGTATATCTGTGTATACATATTTATGCAAGGGGAGGTCAAATGCGCAATTTTAACAAATAGAGATATTTTGAAGATGTCATTTAATTGACATTTCAAATATAGCCTCATTGAATCTAAATAATCAATTAAAACCTAATTTTGCGGAATATCATCTAATTGACTTAAATCATAGAAATTGATCTTCAATTAAGGTCATACTTAGATAGCTGTTGATTATTTCAAATTGTGGCCACTTCTTGCCATGCAATAAACAATTTACGGATTTTAACCAAAATTAATCACTTAATTAAATATGAAAAATACTAATTTAGGCATTGAGGGGTAAAAATAATTAATTCATTTAATTATCAAAATTCTTTGAATTAAACAGAGTAAAATACTTGCTAATTGACAAATTTAATAATTTAGAAAATTAAATAATTGTTGCAATAAATGTGTAGATAATTTTTTTAAATGACTTATAATATGATAGGAATTATTTTACCAATTAAGAATGGTAAAATATTATCTAAATAACTTTATGAAATTATTTTGACTTCTAGAAATACACATTTCACTCTGTTTGATATCCAAGGACTCCAGGTAATAAAAATAGATTATGGGACGTCAAAATTAGGTGTCAACAACTTCCCCTTTGGTGTTCGGGGATGGCAAGGCTATCCCTGAGTAACGAAATTGACTAACCCTGATTTTTTACTGACCCAACTCACTCTAGGTCTCATTTTTATGCAATTTTGAAAATATATGGCCGGACCCTGGTTTCTGGGTTTCCTACATATCTCAGGTTTCATGAGAATTCAGGTCATTTGTAGTTCGACTCAATTATGACCTCTAAATGCAAATTTAATGAAATCTCGGATTCCCTGGTTATAAAACTGGGAGGTCCGGTGTAATTGGTTGGAGCATGACTGACTCTCTGGTATTGAGTTCGCCTACATATCCCTGTTTTTGGGAATCAAGTCACTTGTAGTTTGACTCGATCGGAGGAAAAAGATATCCCTTATACGAGAATGCCTTTGTGTATGTGCCGGTGTGCATTCAACCAGTTACGAAATAATAAAAAGCAAAGCAGATAAGCAAATAAAACATTCTTGTGTGGCTGAGCATGGTGAGGAGTGGTCTTCTGTCACGACCCAATCTATGCTAAGTCGCACGGGCACCTACCTTTCCTACCTCGGTAGGCGAACCCTCAACCCAACAATAGTGAAAACGTAAATAAATAATTAAATAATGCGGAAGAGATAAAATCACGTAAGTCGGACGATAATAATATAGAAAAAGTGCTGAAATAAGGAAAATATACCCAGAGTCTGGTCTAATCCATACAAGAGCGTCTAACTAGAATATACAAGTGTAGAATGTCAATAATATATCAAGTCTAAATATGTCTCAGAATAGAAAATAAGACAGAGATATAGAAGAATCTTTAAGGCAGCGGCCGTCTCGTGCTGACCCTGTAGACTCTAAGCAACTCTTGGAGCGACTATCAGCCACGGGAAACAGAGATAGATCCAACCTGAAATTCTGCATTCATAAAAGAATGCAGCAAGTGCGGGTCAGTACAAAACCATAGTACTGGTAGGTGTCATAGGCCAACTAATTTTAGCTAACATAATCCAAACAATAAAGTAAGATAAATAGGTAATCAACAAGTATAAGTCAACACAAATCATAACCAAGTACACGTCGTCACCTAGGTTATAGCACCTAATCCCAAGTGTGTCAAGCCTCAACATAATCAATCCGAATCCAAATAACACAAGTATATCACCAGATCATCAACACAAGCCATAATGCAAAGCAATGCAATATTGTATGAAATGTGGATGCAATGCAATGATGTGTATGCATGTACTCCGGACGGAAGTGTTGACGTCCCGGTAGCACAACCCATGGGGGACCCGCGGAGTCCATGTACCACTCGTTTCGGATCTTTGCCCAATGGTAATGAGTCTTCAGATCTTTGCCCACGGAGGATCTTTATTAAATCATATCATATAATATCACATCACTCGGAACCATTTCCCATCGGGCATTTAAAACATTTTCTCTTATAGATACCATAAGTCTTTCATTAATCAGTTCCAAACCATTTCCATCATTTATGAATGTATAAATGCATAAATACTAAATCAATTCAATAAATGCTAATGAATATGGTATGGAAGACACAACACTATAAGCCCTATGAAGACTTATATAAATCAACTCAACAGTAAGCATGATCTCATCATTAATAGTCAGATCAATATCACAAGTACCAAGCATGGGTACGCCAACAATATCATGAAAAGACTACTCAAGCCATATATAACACTATCCTCATATCAAAAGTCAACAAGTAAGATACTTTAATATCATGAAGAGGTATAACAATAGTCTCCAATATCTACTATCACCACGTGGCATCAAGCCAACAACAATAGAACAAATCAAGTCACAACACAACGGGGTGGCTAGCCGCAATCACACAACAGGGCCCAACCTATGACAATATCCAACCCAACTTTATACCCGAAGGTTTACATGCTTTCTCTGACAATATCATCTAAATATATGCTTCGCTAAATGAAGTCTCACTATAGGGTAAACTGTAACCTATTTGGAAGGCCGAACAACAATAACACCAACAATCACTCCTTAGCGTTTCCTTTCTGCTGAGCCCCGAGATCAAGAAAGTCTCGGCATATGCAAATCATGGAATTAGAATCAAGACGAACATCAAAACCAACCCTACTTCTATCAAGACCCAAATCCCCAACCTATGGAATAGGGTTTATGAACTAGAAGGGTGAAATTAGGGATCTAAAGGTTCCAATATTAAATTAAACCTCTAGGTGATCAATTCCCATTATTAGCAAGCTAGAATAATCAACAAATCACTCTAATTCAGATTCTAGGCAAAACCCCCAAATTTGGGTATAAATCCTAACTTTCAATTTCACAAATTAGCCTCTAATTAGGAAGAAGTTATGAAATAAGGGTTCTAATCATCAAATCAATGCTTAAAGAATCTAACCCAATAAACAAATCATGATTTAGAAGCCTAGAAGGAATATTCATTAAACCACTTTTAATCTTCCATTACTTAAAAAACTATCAAGGAAAAGAAATTCTCAGATGATTAGGGATAATGGAATAGCAAAAGAGAATAGAAGGACTTACCACCAAGAATCCTCTAGAATTTCTCGCAAAAGCTCAATTTCTAGAATAGTAATAAATGAGAGACTAAGAGCTTTTAATACACGCTTAATGAAATACCAGGACGATATCGATACGGCGGCATTGGGACCGCTGTGGTGGTGCTGCCCCAGCAGACCATCCCAAAGCTATGGCGGTACCGCTGGGACGGTAATGGTGCCATCATGGCAGACACCAGACCAGAATTTCCCAAAATAAACACAATCTCAAACTGAAATCCTGACTAATACCGAGGCCATCTGCTCACAAACCACATACATAGACACATATAAAAGCACTCTACGAATGTATTCGTGGCCTCAAAATTCCTAATGGAGGCCTCATTGACCAAGTCAACCCCTGATACCTCAATTCTAACTTCCCAAACCAAGTCCCAAAATGCACTAAAGTACATTAGGGACCCAACTAGATATGCACATAAGTTTTAAAAGACCATCCGGACCTCTCGAAATTGACGAATTTTCGAAAAAGGTCAGTTTACCCAAAAGTCAACTTTGAGTCAACTCTTTTTTACTTTAAACCAATTTTTCCCAAAGTCACCCAAAATAAACCCCGAGCACCTAGAGAAGTGTGCCAACGGTCCTCTCGGGTCAAATGTGCCAAAAAGACTATAACGACCAATCGGGTCGTTACATCTTCCAAGTTCTGACCGGAGAGCTTGACTCTCATGGGTACCCTATCTCAATCGGCTGCGTAAGAAAAAATTCCACGTTTGCTCCACATACATCTGGATTTGATTTGATCAGTCTGCTCTGTCTGGCGGCTGTAAATCTGTTCCAACCTGCTGAGTAATGTTGGTTGATTATGATGACGAAGACTACAATTATCTGATCGGGTTTACTTCTTCTTTAATCATTGGAGCAAATACTGCGGTCATCTAACTGGATTTACATCTCTTTACCCTCTTAATTATGCCCTGTAGCTTGTATGAATGACCCTCTTGGTAGTTTGTATGAATGGCCTTCTTGGCATGTTTGTATGAATGGCCCTCTTAGCATGTTTGTATGAATGACCCTTTTGGCATGTTGTATGAATGGCCCTCTTTTCATGTTTGAATGAATGGTCTTCTTGGCTGTTTGTATGAATATCCCTATTGGCATGTTTTTATGAATAGCCCTCTTGGCTGTGTATGTATGAGTGGCCTTTTTGGCATGTTTGTATGGATGGCCCTCTTGGCATGTTGTATGAATGGCCCTCTTGGCATGTTTGTATGAATATCCCTCTTGGTTGTGTTTGTATGAGTGGCCCTTTTGGCATGTTTGTATGAATGGCCCTCTTGGCATGTTTTATGAATGGCCCTCTTGGCATGTAAGAAAAAGTGATGGCCTCTCGGCAACAGGAAAATAGATATGCAATAACCCTCATAGAAAATAAGAAGAAGTGATGGCCCTCTCGACAATAGAAAAATAAATATGCAATGGCCCTCATGGAAAATAAGAAGAAGTGATGGCCCTCTCGGCAACAAGAAAATAGATATGCAATGGCCCTCATGGAAAATAGGAAGAAGTGATGGCCCTCTCGGCAATAGGAAAATAGATATTCAATGGCCCTCATGGTAAATAAGAAAAAGTGATGGAAATGACAGATATGGCCCCTTCAGCTAAATCGTCTTTCTTTCGTCCTTTATGCCAGCTGTGACCTCCGTTGTCAGATAATGCCATGTTGTTCTACTACGACCCCCTTCGGTCGGATTTTTTGCCATTATGGCTTTTTGTCCTTTGTGATCCCTTATGGCAAGGTGTTTTCCCTTTGTGGCATTCAAATCCCTTTATAGCCCTCATGGCTGGGTATTTGTTCTTGTGGTATTCAAGTCTTTTTGTATCCCTGGCGGCTAGATATTTTCCCTTATGGCATTTAGATCCATTATAGCCCTCGTGGCTAGATATTTTCTGAAATCCTGATCTCATCAGTGGTCTTGACCTTCTTTTGGCGAACCATTTCCTGCACGCGAAGCGAAGTTAGAAAAAGGATCGTCCTATGATGTCCTGGGACCTGTATCAGAAATGGGTTAGTTTTTTCCTATTCAAAGTTGATTCGTACCGCCCGCACCCTCACGTCATCAGTATTCTTGACTCAAAACCCCTTCGGCTCCGACATTCAAAAGATGAATTTATTTTCATTATACAGAAAATCATATTTGTGAAGTTACCATAGAGATATCTATTTGTAGGGAAATAAATGCATTGTTTGAAAGCTATAAGTTTAATTGTCATGACATGTACTTTGAATGAGGGATATCCCTTCTTTCGTGACTGGGTTTTTCGTGCGAAATTTTTGAGACCTTTTCTCAAAAATTATGCCCAGTTTAAATCTTGATCAACGAACTCTTGTGACGAACCTTCCGAGTTGCGAGAAATTTTGAGGTCCCTTCAAAATTTCTACCCCAGTTTGAAACTCTGGGTGGGCTGACTATTTGTAGTGGATTGACGGTACAAACCTTTGAGATCTTCTCAGGAATTCCACCTCAGTTGGGCATGTGGTGATCCTTGCGTCCTTTGTGAAGTCCTATCTCTAAGGCTTACGGAGTTTTTCTTTTCAAAGAGAGCCTACGTATCCTGTCGCAACAGGAATCGGGTCGAACGTAGTTCAGAATAGAGTAAATGAGTTTTTGGTTTCTACTAATAATGCGACCGGGTCCCAAATAGACTTCCTACGTATCCCACTATGGGAAAGTCAGGTCATTCTGTAGTTCATATTACAAAAGTAGTTTTATTTTTTCTATCTATTACAAAACGATTACAAGCAAAAGGGAATAGTTGATACAAGTAAATAACATAATGATTACAAGCAAAAGTACTATTACAGACTAAAAAATTTGTCTTCATGCATAGTAGTGGTTGGTTGCGTCTGAATTGATTGGCCTTGGCCACTCTTGTCCGTCCATTTATGCCAGTACTACTGCTCCTCCAGAGAGTACTTTGCGGACCACATAAGGGCCTTGCCAGTTGGGAGAGAATTTCCCTTTGTATTTTTCTTGGTGCAAGAAAATTCTTTTGAGCACCAATTGCCCAATTTGGAAAAGTCGAGTCCTAACTGATTTGTTGAAGGCTTTTGCCATCCTTTGTCGGTATAGTTGACCGTGGCATACAATAACCATCCTTTTCTCGTTAATTAAAGCTAGTTCCTCATATCAAGCTCAGACCCATTCAACATCGTCCAATTCTTCTTCTTGGATGATCCTTAAGGAAGGTATCTTAACCTCGACAGGTATAACTGCTTCAGTACCATAGACCAGCAGGTATGGAGTTGCTCCTGTTGAAATTCTAGCTGCAGTATGGTATCCCAGTAACGCATAAGGCAACTGCTCGTGCCAACCTTTGTAACTGTCTGTCATTTTCCTCAATATCCTCTTGATATTTTTGTTGGTTGCTTCTACAACTCCGTTCATTTGTGGCCGATAGGCTGTTGAGTTTCGGTGAATGATCTTAAATTTCTCACAGATATCCTTCAGTAGATGACTATTCAGAGTGGCCCCATTATCAGTTATGATGGACTCGGGTACACCGAATCGGCACATGATATTGTTTTGCACGAAATCGGCTACCACTTTCTTCACCCATTTGGTGAAGTAGTCGATGGCTACTAAAATAAATCGATGCCCGTTTGAGGCTACGGGTTCGATGGGTCCAATGACATCCATGCCCCAGGAAATGAAAGGCCATAGTGAGCTCATAACATTAAGCTCACTTGGAGGAACTTTGATTAGATCATCGTGGATTTGGCATTGATGTCATCTTTGCACGTATTTGAACAATCACTTTCCTTGGTCATGCAATAATATCCAGATCGTAGAATCTTCTTTGCTAGTACAAATTCGTTCATATGGGGTCCACATGTCCTAGCATGTACTTCCTCTAGAAGTTAGATGGCTTTGCCGGCATCTACGCATCGAAGCAGAACCAAATCCGGCATCCGTTTGTACAACACTTCTTTGTTTAGGAAGAAACCATTTGCCATTCTTCTGATGGTATTCTTTTATCCACTCGTGACTCCCTTGGGATATTCCCGTTTCTCAAGGTATATTTTAATATCATTGTATCATGGCTTGCCATCCGGCTCTGCTTCTGCATGGCAACAATGAGCATGCTCTTCTTTTAAGATTATCGTCAGCAGGTTGATATGACTGATGTTGGATCATTGATGCCATTGTGGCCAGCACGTTGACAAACTTGTTCTGAGCTCTTGGAGTATGGTTGAACTTAATCTTTTTGAATTTCTTGCACACTCTTTGTGCCAAATTTACGTACGAAAAGATCTTTTCATTTTTGGTGGCCCATTCGCCTTGTACTTAATGAATTAGTAGGTCATAATCTCCAATTATCAACAGTTCATTGATGTTCATATCTAGTGCCATTTTGAGGCCTATAATGCAGGCCTTGTATTTAGCCATGTTATTGGTACAACGGAACTTGAGCTTCGCATCCATTGGGTAATGTTTCCCATTTTCTGATATTAGAACTGCTCCTATTCCGGAACCTTTGTAGTTGACTGCTCCATCAAAGAACAATTTCCAGCCTGTGTATGGTTCCACTGCTTTCTCTTCTATGGCCAATACCTTTCGTCTGGAAAATAAGTGTGGAGGGGTTCAAGCTCTTCATCCACATGACTTTTAGCTAGCAGTTCGGCCAAAGCTTGTCTTTCAACAGCCTTTTGTGCTATGTATACAATGTCAAATTCGCTCAACAGCATTTGTCATTTGGCTAATTTTCCGATGGGCATGGGCTGACGGAAGATATGCCTTAATGGATCCATCTTGGATATGAGGTGAGTGGTATAAGAAGACAAATAATGTCTCAATTTCTAGGCCATCCAAGTTAAAGTGCAGCAAGTTTTATCCACTAGCTTATGTCTTATCTTATAGGCAGTGAACTTTTTGCTCAGGTAGTAAATGGCACGTCCTTTTTTCCTTCTTCATCATGTTGTCCTAACACGCAGCCGAAGGTATTTTTAGCAACCGATAAGTATAGCAACAGTGGGCTCCCGGGCCTTGGTGGTACCAACACTGGTGGATTGGACAGGTATCTTTTGATAGTATTAAATGCCTTTTAGCACTCTTTTGTCCATTTTGTGGGAGTGTCTTTCTTCAAAAGCTTAAGGATGGGCTCCATAATGATGGTGGATTGAGCTATGAATCGTCCAATGTAGTTTAACCTCCCCAGGAAACTCATGACTTCTTTCTTGGCTTTGAGAGGAAGTAATTCCTGGATTACTTTGATCTTTGTTGGGTCTAACTCTATGCCCCTTCGGCTGACTATGAACCTCAGTAATTTTTTGGCCGGTACCCTGAACGCACATTTAGCCGGGTTCAATTTCAAGTTGAACTTTCGAAGCCTATCGAAGAATTTCCTCAAATAAGTAGTATGCTACGAATTTTCCCTCGACTTGATACCGACATCGTCCACGTATACTTTGATTTCTCTATGAATCATGACTTGGAAAATGGTGGTCATGGCTCTCATGTAGGTCACGTCGGCATTTTTGAGGCCGAAAGGCATTACTCTGTAATGATACACTCCCCATGGAGTGATGAAGGTTGTTTTCTCCACGTCCTCTCTATGCATTAGGATTTGATGCTAACCAGCGAAACAATCCACAAATGACTGTAGCTCGTTCTTGGCACAATTATCTATGAGTATGTGAATGTTTGGCAATAGGAAATTGTCCTTTGGACTGCCTTTACTGAGATCCGAGTAATTCACACAGATCTTTATCTTTCCATCCTTTTTGGGCACCGACGCTATGTTGGCCAACCAGTTTGGGTATGAGGCTACTTCTACTACCCCAAACTTGATTTGCTTTTCTACGTCGTCCTTGATGCGGATACTGAGGTCTATCTTGAATTGTCGGGTTTTCTGTTTTATAGTTACGAAACCGGTGTTGATAGGTAACTTATAGGATACTGCGCTGGTACTTAACTCTGGCATATCGGCGTATGACCACATGAAGATATCCACGTACTCCTTCAATAGGTTTATCAATTCTTGTTTTAAAGGTGCCTCTAGGTGCGCATTTATCCTTGTTTCTTTGACATTTTCTATGTTATCTAGATTTATGGCTTCTATTTCGTCCATGTTTGGTTTCCACTCACTTTCTAACTGCTCTACCTCTTCCGCGAGATCCTCGGGTGACATTGTGGTCTCATCGTATTCCTCATACTCTTCTTCCTCTACGCTACTCGGCTCATTCGTTTCGCAACGTTTCGTGACATTTAGGGTTGTTTTATCATTTTTATTACTAAAAAATTCAAAGCAAAGTATGTTAGTGTAAAACATACATGCGCAATAAATAAATAAAATTGTTTTGATTAAACCGAGTTTTCTTTGATTTAGATTAATAAAAGTACAAACTGTGGTCCTGGCTTGGATCAACATCAAACCATTTTCGTTTTTAAAAATATTACGAGGTACACAAAATGATAAAAAGTGAGTAATTGGGCCTCGGCTGATTCTCCCTATTTTCAAATAAATTCATCTTTCTCTACCGAAGAGCCAGTAACGGAGTAGAGGTCCAATTAGACAGCCGCTCGCCTGGATCCGCGTGTCTGATGGTGGGTGCTTCTGCATATTCTTCTAAGATGACTGAGCAATCATTTTCTCGAAATAGCATCCCTATCCCTTCTTCAATGTCAACATCGTTCGGCATAGGCATTTGGCTAAGAAAAGAGTGGTACATGTTGGGAATGGGTTTGCGAAGATCTACGACCTCTTGCCTCTCCTTGGTAGGTATCTCATCTTCAGTTGGGACATATCCCAGCCCGAAACAAAAATTCTTTTAGGGAAGGGGAATTGGCTCAGTGATGTCGTGCAAATTCTTTCCTAGACCTTTCTCGGGTTCGAACCCATTCAAGAGCATAGTCGTAGCAATCATCTTATATACTGCCGGCATGGGAGTTTCGAGGTGTTCTTGTCATGCCCCAAATTATGGCCTGGGCGTAACACAGCACTCGAGCCTTGCTTGCATGTGTCCGAGCGAACCTCATGGCTTGCTTGTCAATATGGGCATCAAAACAACATAATCTATATGATGCAATTTAAATGAATCATGAAAAAACGTCATAGTCTGCAAACATAAAAGCATAATTGACTCTGTGAACTAATACTTGTCTATGAAACCTCTAAAACATGTCCGAATACTAATTCCCAGGACATGGCTCTGGACTACCATAAATTGATCACTAGTGCAGATTCCATGTTGAACCTCGAGAGAAGTAGGGCTCACCAATAAGCAGATAACTGAGGTGATCCTACTGCACATGTGTATGCTCCTGAAAACCAATATCTGCACCGTGACGTGCAGGCCCCCGAGCAAAAAGGGACGCTAGTACATGGTGAATAGTACTAGTATATAAAACCTGCTGAAATGAAGAACATGGCACAATATAGGTATAAGACATGAACTGAAACTAAATATAACCTGAACATGATCATGAAGCGTGAGTAAAGTCTGAAAACAATAAATCAATGGAAATACATGGATATATATAACTGCTTGTATCGTGGGGAGTGCTATAACATAACCGACAACTTGATCTGGTACTTGCGTCCTACCAGCAGAACACTCACACCTTGCCAGGGATATGAGATTTAAGTAATAATAAGCATGTAAGGATCCAAACTACATAATGAAGGTGTTGCCTCCTTGCTGACAACCCGTATCCTACGGTGGCTACGTAGTTTCAGGCTTTACTGAGCCTTCTCGGTTAACTAAGCAAATCCCAAAAACATGAACACGATTTAGTTGGCTAAGAAGCCCGTGATTTTCGTGAAATAACTCGTAACATGGTTTCATGAAATAACTTGTCATAGTCTTGCAAACATGTTCTTGATTCATGAGTAATAACAATAGTTAAAAATTATATATATATAATTGACTTGAAAACATGCTTGTAACTTGCTAAATAAAAATCATAAATTTTCATATAAACATAATGAGAACACATGAGGAAGAATTCATGATTCATGGATTAAGCTAGGGTTCCTAATAACCTTAATGGAAGATTAGGAATACAATAACAAATATGGATACAGAATTCATGTTCATAAATACATAAATACGGGCTACCTATATATTGGGTTTAATGCCCTAGGGTTTGAACTTCATGGATATCAAGAAACGGAGTGTGGGAAAGAGCGTAGAGATTCCCACATGTGGATAGAAGTTCCACATGCCTTAATCGCTCCAAAACATGAATTAAAGACTTGAGCTTTGAAGAAGATTTTCAAAATCTTGAATTCTTGAACCTTGAGATGGGTTTTCTTGAAAACCCTTGGTTAGGAATGACGATTTCTTATTTAGATTACAAGGATATCTATTAGAATTGACTTGGAATAATTAGAGTAGGCTTACCTTGGTGTTCTTGATGATGGGAGAGGGTCGGAGGTCGTTCTACGGCTTGAAGGAATGAAAAATAATGTTTTGGACTGATATGGACGATTATATACTGTTATGGAAAATGAATTTTTTGCCTAGCAAAATAATGGCCGTATTTTGAAAGACGGGCCGTATTTTGAAATACGGTCCGTATTCTGTGTGGACCGCACTGCGACTCTTCAGTAAAATGGCCATAACTCTTTACACAGATGTCCGTTTGACCCCTATAATATACCGTTGGAAAGGTATTTCAAAGATCTACAGCTTTCATCAAAGAATTTTTCCCAAATTACAAATAATATTTGAAATACGGTCCGTATTTAACAATGTAACCTCCAAATGCCAAATTTCAGAATGCTCAAAAATCTTTGGTACCAGTTTACGACTTGAAATACGACCCGTATACTGAAATACGGTCACTATTCATGGGTGTAAACCCCCATCTTATAGCTGAAAAGGGAAACTCCAATTCCCACATTATTTATCTGGTTTTCTAAGTCTAGGATTATGTTCAAAGCTTAAGTTAAAGGTGCGGGGTGTTACAATATCTCCCCCTTAGGATCATTCGTCCTGGAATGATGGGTCATGGTTAAGAATATGGCTGTGTATGGCTTGAATACATGAATGTGAAGAAAACATGCTATGAAACATGAGACATGAAATGATATGATTACATGAAAACATGGATACTGTAGCATGAGACATGAAATAAGAGCATTGGATACATGACGTGAGCGTGAAACATGAGACATGACATAACATGGACTATGGGAATTTACCTTGAGTGTCCTCTCCTTGCTCTTCGAACAAATAAGGGTATCTGGATTTCATATCCTCTTCTGCTTCCCATGTAGCCTCTTCAACTTTCTGACTCCTCCACATGACTTTCACTGAGGGTACTTCCTTAGTTCCCAACTTGCGAACCTGACGGTCAAGAATGGCTACGAGAATCTCCTCATAAGTCAAACCGTCCTTAATTGTTATAGTATCAGCAGGAACAACAAACAATGGGTCTCCTACACACTTCCTTAACATGGATACATGAAACACTGGGTGTACAGCAGCTAAATCTCTCGGCAACTCAAGTTCATAAGCTACTAGACTGACCTTTCGTGAAATTCTGTAAGGTCCAATATATCTGGGACTAAGCTTCCCCTTTTTCCCAAATCTCATAACACCCTTCATAGGTGAGACTTTAAGGAACACCCAATCATTAAGTTTAAATTCTATGTCTCTTCGCCTCACATCTATATAAGACTTCTGACGACTCTGAGTCGTTTTCAAACGCTCTTGAATCAACTTGACTTTCTCTATCGCCTGATAGACCAAATCTAGCCCTAACAATTCTGCTACACCAACTTCAAATCAACCAATCGGTGACCTACACTTTCGCCCATACAAAGCTTCAAAAGGTGCCATCCCAATGCTAGCATGATAACTGTTATTATAGGAAACCTCGATGAGGGGCGAGTGATCATCCCAATTACCCTTGAAATCTAGGACACATGTTTTCAACATGTCCTCAAGGGTCTGAATAGTGCGCTCTGCCTGGCCATCTATCTGCGGATGAAAAGATATACTGTGGTTCACCTTGGTACCTAGTCCATTCTGAAAGGATTTCCAGAAATTTGCTGTGAACTGAGCACCACGATCTGAAATAATAGACACTGGTGTCCCATGTAATCTGATAATTTCATTAACATATAACTTGGTATAATCCTCTGCTGAATCTATGGTCTTGACTGGCAAAAAGTGCGCCGACTTAGTAAGTCGGTCAACGATCACCCAAATAGAGTCCTATCTCCTAGCTGAACGAGGTAGACTTGATACAAAATCCATATTGATCATTTCCCATTTCCAGACAGGAATATCAATATTCTGAGCAAAACCACCAGGCCTCTAGTGTCCGGCTTTCACTTGCTGACAATTCGGACACTTAGCTACAAAATTTGCCACGTTCTTCCTCATATCATTCCACCAATAAATCTCCTTAAGATCATGATACATCTTAGTGGAACCTGGGTGAATGGAATACCTGGAGTTGTGAGCTTCTGACATGATTCGCTCTCTGAGCCCATCGATATCTGGAACACACAATCTGCCTCGGTACCTCAAGGTACCATAATCTCCCCCTTGTTCAAAAGCCATCGTCTTATGCTTGTGAATCCCTTCTTTTAGCTACAACAAGTAGGGATAATTAAACTGTTTCGCTTTGACTTCAACCACTAAAGAGGAAAGGGCTCTATTCTGAACAACCACACCACCATCCTCGGAGTCCAAATGTCAAACTCTAACATTAGCCAAACGGTGAACTTCCCTGGTCATAACTCTCTTATCTACATCAACGTGGGATAAACTCCCTATGGAACGTCGACTAAGAGCATTGGCTACAACATTCTCTTTCCCCGGATGATAAAGAATATCCATATCATAATCTTTAAGCAATTCGAGCCATCTTCTTTGCCTAAGATTTAGCTCTCTTTGCTTGAAGATATACTGCAGGCTCTTATGACCTGTGAAAATATCAACATGCACTCCATACAAATAATGACGCCATATCTTAAGTGCAAAAACTACAGCTGCCAACTCTAGGTCATAAGTCAGATAATTCTTTTTGTGAACCTTGAGCTGATGAGATGCATAAGCTACAACCTTACCATGCTGCATTAAGACACATCCAAGACCAACTCCTGAAGCGTCACAATAAACCACAAAACCTTCGGTTCCTTCTGGTAGCGTCAAAACTGGAGCAGAAGTCAATCTTATTTTCAATTCCTTGAAACTGCGCTCACAAGAATCTGACCACTGAAATTTAACTTCCTTTTTCATCAACTTGGTCAATGGTACTGAAATAGATGAAAAACCCTCTATGAAACGTCAGTAATAGCCTGCTAGACCTAAGAAACTGTGGATTTCTAAAACTGATGTGGGTCTGGGCCAATTCTTAACAGTCTCAATCTTCTGAGAGTCAACCTGAACACCCTCACCAGAAATCACATGACCTAAGAAGGCTATTTACTTGAGCCAGAACTCACACTTAGAGAATTTTGCATATAACTTATGGTCCTTGAAAATCTGAAGAACTATACGAAGGTGTTCTACGTGCTAGGCCTCACTACGGGAGTAAATGAGGATATCATCTATGAAAACAATGACAAAGAGGTCGAGATATGGCTTGAAGACTCTATTCATGAGGTCCATGAAAGCTACTGGGGCATTAATCAAACCAAAGGACATGACACAGAATTGGAAATGACCATATCTGGTTCTAAAGGTTGTCTTAGGAATATCTTTTCCCTTAACTTTAAGCTGATGGTAACCTAATCGGAGATCTATTTTGGAGTAACATTGGGCACCCTGAAGCTGATCGAATAAGTCATCTATCCGTAGAAGAGGGTATTTGTTCTTGATCGTGACTTTATTGAGCTGGCGATAGTCAATGCACATACGCAAAGAAACATCTTTCTTGCGAACGAAAAGGACTGGGACACCCCATGGAGAGACACTGGGTCGGATAAAACCCTTGTCTAGAAGATCTTTGAGTTGAGCCTTCAGCTCTCGTAATTCAGCTAGAGCCATCCTATAAGGTGAAATAGATATAGGTTTCTGTTATAGCCCGTATTTTGTACGTTCGGATAATTCAAGATAATTGCGAGAAGTTAAGGGTAAGACTATTTTCCAAATTATTTTGATGAACAAGTTGTTTATTAGTATGGAAATATTGAGAAAGGCTAAGGGTAAAAAGGAAAATTCACAAAGTGGTTCATGCTAATATTGTGGAAGACTAGGGGCGAAATGGGAATTTCACAAAATATTCAAGAAGGTTCTTGAAGGGGCCATGTTGGTCGTGTGGCATGCAATCATATGTCCACATTTTTATTTAATGGGGGCTAATTATATATATATATGTGTGTGTGTGTGTGTGTGTGTGTGTGTGTGTGTGTGGACCAAAGTTTACATTACAAGATAATTAGTCTTCTTTGTTTATTTTAAGAAAGTTCAAGAAAAAGGGGGAAGGGGACATGTGTCCACCTTGTGTTGGAGTGGTTGTTGGAGCAATAAAACCATTCATTCTTGCAAGGCACAACTCTGGCCAAGTTGAAGAGCTAAGTGGAAAAGGTAAGGTTTGATCCTATTTTATATGTTATGGATGGTTTTTACATGTTGTAGAGTGAAGAAATGGATGAAATTCATGAAAGTGTGGATGCTATGTTGTAGCCGTGTAGGTTGGTGCTTGGCCGTATATGTGTTGTGTTGTGTAGATATGATGAATTGATTTTATTTAGTGCCTTGATTGTTGTTGTTGAGGATTCCATGATGAAAATGAAGGTTTGACAACTTGAAATGAAGTTGTGATCATTGTGGGATTATTGAAGGAATTAATATGACACTAGCATTGTTTCTTGTGTTGTGAAGATAATGTTGTCAACGTGTGGTTGTAGATATAATGCATGAATTTGGAGGTGAGAAATGTGTTGATTTTATTGAGTTTGGAAGATTGTAAGTTGGTTGTTGTGATTGAATTGAACACAAGTAAAATGTTGTCGAATTATGTAAAAGAAATTACTAACGTTAAAATGTATTTTGAATTGATTGATGAAGTTGTTAATGTGTAGAATGTTGGTGTAGTTCATGAATTTGGAAGAAGGCAATGTGTTGTCGTTGTCCTTATTAAGTTTGGAAGATTTCGGATTATTGTTGATAATGTGGCCGAGTGGAATTCTCGGAATATTGTTGATAAATTGGCCGAGTTGCATTCTCGGGTTTGTTGTTGATAAATTGACCGAGTTAGATTCTCGGGGATGGTGTATTTACAGGGGAAATGCTGCCGAAATTTTGGCAGATTATAAATAAACTCATTTGAAGGATTAAGACAAGTATATGATAATGAGTTTAATGATTATGTCGATTCTCTTGAATGTAGACTAGCAAGCTTGGACGAATAAGCGTAGCTAATTGGACGTGGGACAGGTATGTAAGGCTTACCCTTTCTTTCTTTTGGCATGATCCTTATGAAACAAGCAAATGACGTATATGTATAGTTTCAAAGAAATTTCTATTCTTAGAGCCACTAGGATGGCTAATATTCTTGACTTCCATAAGCTATTTCATATGGTTTTGATGCGTATCTATGATGTCCGAAGGTCTACTTGATATGTTTCCGAATGGCATTCGAGAGATAAGTGATATGACTAATGTTTTGATTTTCAAATGATAGTACGTTTGATTATTCCATTGAGTCTTTGATATATTTTGATACGTACATATGGTTCCAAAAGCTCTATCTGATTTGATCCATAACGATATTTGAAAGGTAACTGACATGATTGTTGCTTTGATTTTCCAAAAATGGCTTCTGAAACGTTCGTAGAAGGTTCTGTACTTCAAACGCACATAACTTCCTTATACTAAGTCGGATTGACCCGAAACTTGTTTCTGAGCCTTCAGGTGTCGGTTTATGTACGTACCCATCGAGTCTTGAAAATTTGTTCTATGTGCATATGTATATGAAGCGACGCCTTATGAGATTTATGATCTTATTCCATGTTCTCGTAACGCTGTTATTCGTTGCTAGTCTCATCTTATAATAATTGTTCCTTCAAGGTGAGACAGAGCCATGATGATTATTTCATAATATATTCGGAGGTTACCGACCTTACGTCACTCCGATAGAGACATAACATTCTTGGGGCTCTCCTGCATGTTGCTTCATGATATATGTATATGATACACGAACATGATATATGTATATGTATATGGGGTAAGGGGAAAGGTGAGGCGCTATAGACGCATAGCCACCTGATCAGTTGGTATAATATGATATCGTCCCGGACGCGGGATGCCCGGACGCGGGATATATGGATAAATGGATCGGGCTGCACGTTCCGCAGCAATATAATATATATATGAATCCGGCTGCACGTTCCGCAGCAATATAATATATATATGGATCGGGCTGCACGTTCCGCAGCACTAAGCATGCATGGTACCCGCCAGAAGGCGCTCATATGTACAGGTTGCTCTTTTGTCTCACGAGATGCTTTACATTTCCTTCGTGTCTTTATTCATTCTATGTATCCCTCGTATGTTATTATTCATGCCTTACATACTCAGTACATTGCTCGTACTGACGTCCCTTCTTGTGGACGCTGCGTTTCATGCCGCGCAGGAACACCCAAATGAGTAGAATCCATTATAGAAGATGTTCTAGCGAAGTTGGCAAGCTCCATTTGGCCTTGGAGTGTTGCCGGGTCAGAGTGTTATGCTTTGATGTCTTGGTTGAAGTTAGAGACTTTGCAGACAGAGTCGTGGATATAGAATGTCAGTCTTGTAAGCGGCTCTATCAGCCGATGTGTCTTATAGTATTATGTTACAGATCAATTATGATTACAGATTATACTTGATTTGAGTACGATCAAAGAAAAGTTTCTGAAGGTTTTACTATGTATTTCATTCTTATTTGATTTAAAGGTCCAAAGACATTATGTATGTAATAAGAGTCAGCGGGTTCGCTCAGCTCCGAATATGTGGTCGGGTGCCCATCACACCCTAGTAAGATCAGGGTGTGACAAAGTGGTATCAGAGCAGGTTGTCCTAGGGGTTGTCTGCAAAGTCGTGTCCAGTAAAGTCCTGTTTATGGGTGTGAAGACAGCCACATTTATAAACAGGAGGCTGCAGGGCATTTAGGGATTGTTGACCTTCTTTCTGTCTTAGATCGTGCGATAGAGCCAAGTCATAGGAAATGAGATTCCTTATATAAGCCTTACATACGACGGAAGAAGGTGAGTGACGATATGGCAAGTCACAGAGGTAAGTCTTGATATATTTGTTATGTCACCTGAAACTGGAAGCACTGGATGGCTGGAATGTGTCATATAGCCGTATGTTCTGTGAGGTATTGTCGATATTTGCTACGTACAGATTTTGAATAGTAAGAATGAAAAAGGAGATTCTGCCAGAATTGTTGGGTATGCCTAACAGGAAGAAGCGTGGAAAGGAAATATCGCAAATAGACAATAAGTGGGATGCGTTGTCTTAAAGGATTTGCGGACTTGGCATGGCATGAAAGATAATAGTGAAAAGATGATTAGCAGTCCCGAGGATTAAAATGGATAACATTCGAGGTTTAGTAAGGAGCAAGGTTTGTTGGAGGATTTAGAGAAAGTCGACAATCATCTTTGCTATAGATTATTATACAAGAATGGTGAGTGGGAATCCGAACAGAGTGATACCCGAGTACTTACAAGTAACGACGACGAAGGTATATTTGTTACCATCAATTTGCTCTAGATCATGTAATAAAGGTCAAGTGAGGAAGCGGACACGATCATATCAGTTAACCGGATTCCATCGAAGTTTCGAGGTTAAGCGTGCTAAGGTGGGAGAAATCTTAGGATGGGTGACCCCCTGGGAAGGGTGCAAGAAATTCTATATATCCAGACATAAGAGACAAATGAGAAGCTAGAGTGGCCTAAGGGAAACTAGAGTATACGGGATGGTTGGAGACCATAAGAGGTCGCGCAGGACGAGGCAGACTAGACTGGTGAGGAGACAGAAAGTGCATCACAGCTCTGGAATTAGGATAGGCTTGAATAGCGTTTAGAAGTATTTTGTGGGCTAGTTGATAGTAATTATATATATATATATATATATATATATGAATGCGTATGATATCCCATATATGATTGTATCGGCGGGCATGTGTATCCCAGCAACCGGTGTTACGGTATGGAAGGCATCAATCGAGTAAGGGTACCGGAATTCAAGTGACAACAAAAATAAACGGAACAAGCGTTACGAGCTAAACTAATGCTATGCTCACTACAGGTTAAGATTGGAAAGTTCTAACACAACGATATTTGGAAAAGAAAGAGACTGAGTAAATAGAAGGCAAGGAGATCAAAATGTCGGAAAAAGGGTAAAAGGTAAGAAACCTCGGTGAGTGAAACCCCCGAGAGAAACTATCGGCAAAGCACGAGACTACTTGGATAAAAACTCAAAGATAGGCGCGTGAAGAGGATAAAGTGTGGTAAAATGGAACAAAAGAGGAGTGTGTGAGGTTCGAGAACCAATTTCAATAAGTGGGGCTAAAGGAATAGTGACTAGGATAGAGGGATGTGAAGTAAGAGAAAGAATGCTTAGGCCTTGCGATGATGTTAAGGTGAGAAGTATTACCTGTAAGGATCCTGTGCTGAGAGCAAAGATAGCAGGACGCTCGAGACAACATGGACGCACAACTGTGACGCAAAGGCAAGGAAAATTACGAGTAAGTGAGCTAAATCGGTGAAAGGAAAACTTATGTTAAGAAGGTTTGATATGTTATGCACAGAGTTGGAAAGAAAGATAAGGAGTAAAGTATAAACTAGATGAAGACTTCACAAAAGGACTATTGGCGTATAAGGAGCCCCTTAAAAGGGGGGGGGGGGGAGAATATATTATATCAGACTCTAAAGGAATCACAACACTTTCAAGCGCCAGAAAGGGAAATTTATTAACTCGGGGCCAGAGTTCAAAACATATCGGCATATCAAGAGAATGCATGAAAGGAATAGAAACGAGTTGACAATGAAGTGTACCGTGAGGCCGACATGAAGGGAAAGGATGGAAGACACCTTAAGAGAATGCTTCATGCCAACATGAATTATGATATGTTTACGCCATGATTTGAATCCCTCATATCGGGCAAATTGGCACCGTACCTAAATACGCAGCAACATATTTTAAAGAGTAATAAAAAGAGCAGGAAAGGGCTACAAGCTAAGTTCACAAAGGATAATGGAGAGAATGATAAGACTCAAGGGATATTTCGGGTGACAATGACTATTATAAAGAAAGTATCAACGATTGGTAGTTTGAAAATTTTTGAAGTAAAGAAAGAACGCAGCGCCTGTGAAGGGAATAAAAGAGCTTATCGGACACTAGAAAGTAGTTCATGGACCTTTGATTATACGGAGCATGAGAATACACGCTATGAAATTATATGAATCATCGACGTGAAGCGATACTCAATCATATTTGTAGGGGATCCACACCGGAGAGTCAACAAGAAATAACGATGGACGAAACGAGTGCCAATACAAAGAAATCAAATACAAGTATACTTGTGTCAAGATATGACCTGGGAAGGACAAGGATAATGAGTTGGCGCAGTGGGTTAGAAAACCCATGACGTGGAATAGGGACTCATGTAAAGATCCAGGAGTTCAATTATAAGGAGAATAGGGTAAAGGATAAGAAATGGGCATGAAGAAAAGAACAACTAAAAAAAAGGGACCCTCCCGAAGCATTATGACACCCCATGAGGTCAGTTGAACATTCGAGGATGAATGTTCTAAAGGGGGGGGGGGAGGATGTTATAGCCCGTATTTTGCACGTTCGGATAATTCAAGCTAATTGCAAGAAGTTAAGGGTAAGACTATTTTCCAAATTATTTTGATGAACAAGTTGTTTATTAGTATGGAAATATTGAGAAAGGCTAAGGGTAAAAAGGAAAATTCACAAAGTGGTTCATGCTAATATTGTGGAAGGCTAGGGGCAAAATGGGAATTTCACAAAATATTCAAGAAGGTTCTTGAAGGGGCCATGTTGGTCGTGTGGCATGTAATCATATGTACAAATTTTTATTTAATGGGGGCTAATTATATATATATATATATATATATATATGTGTGTGTGTGGACCAAAGTTTACATTACAAGATAATTAGTCTTCTTTGTTTATTTTAAGAAAGTTCAAGAAAAAGGGAGAAGGGGACATGTGTCCACCTTGTGTTGGTAGAAGCCATATATATATATACAAGTGATGACCAAAATAAGGCATATTTATCTTCTAAATCAAGAAGCTTGGAGAAGAAAAAGAAAGAAGAAGAGGAGAGGGGCCATTCGGCCATAAGTTCCAAAATTTGTTCCATGGAAACTGATCAAGAAAAATTATTTTCTTCTAGTATTCCAACTAATTTGAAGGCCCTAATTAACATGGAGTGGTTGTTGGAGCAATAAAACCATTCATTCTTGCAAGGCACAACTCTAGCCAAGTTGAAGAGCTAAGTGGAAAAGGTAAGGTTTGATCCTCTTTTATATGTTATGGATGGTTTTTACATGTTGTAGAGTGAAGAAATGGATGAAATTCATGAAAGTGTGGATGCTATGTTGTAGCCGTGTAGGTTGGTGCTTGGCCGTATATGTGTTGTGTTGTGTAGATATGATGAATTGATTTTATTTAGGGCCTTGATTGTTGTTGTTGAGGATTCCATGATGAAAATGAAGGTTTGATAAATTGAAATGAAGTTGTGATCATTGTGGGATTATTGAAGGAATTAATATGACACTAGCATGGTTTCTTGTGTTGTGAAGATAATGTTGTCAACGTGTGGTTGTAGATATAATGCATGAATTTGGATGTGAGAAATGTGTTGATTTTATTGAGTTTGGAAGATTGTAAGTTGGTTGTTGTGATTGAATTGAACACAAGTAAAATGTTGTCGAATTATGTAAAAGAAATTACTAACGTTAAAATGTATTTTGAATTGATTGATGAAGTTGTTAATGTGTAGAATGTTGGTGTAGTTCATGAATTTGGAAGAAGGCAATGTGTTGTCGTTGTCCTTATTAAGTTTGGAAGATTTCAGATTATTGTTGATAATGTGGCTGAGTGGAATTCTCGGATTATTGTTGATAAATTGGCCGAGTTGCATTCTCGGGTTTGTTGTTGATAAATTGGCCGAGTTAGATTCTCAGGAATGGTGTATTTACAGGGGAAATGCTGCCGAAATTTCGGCAGATTATAAATGAACTCATTTGAAGGATTAAGACATGTATATGATAATGATTTTAATGATTATGTCGATTCTCTTGAATGTAGACTAACAAGCTTGGACGAATAAGCGTAGCTAATTGGACGTGGGACAGGTATGTAAGGCTTACCCTTTCTTTCTTTTTGCATGATCCTTATGAAACAAGCAGATGACGTATATGTATAGTTTCAAAGAAATTTCTATTATTAGAGAGACTAGGATGGCTAATATTCTTGACTTCCATAAGCTATTTCATATGGTTTTGATGCGTATCTATGATGTCCGAAGGTCTACTTGATATGTTTCCGAATGGCATTCGAGAGATAAGTGATATGACTAATGTTTTGATTTTCAAATGATAGTACGTTTGATTATTCCATTGAGTCTTTGATATATTTTGATACGTACATATGGTTCCAAAAGCTCTATCTGATTTGATCCATAACGATATTCGAAAGGTACCTGACATGATTGTTGCTTTGATTTTCCAAAAATGGCTTCTGAAACGTTCGTAGAAGGTTCTGTACTTCAAACGCTCATAACTTCCTTATACTAAGTCGGATTGACCCGAAACTTGTTTCTGAGCCTTCAGGTGTCGGTTTATGTACGTACCCATCGAGTCTTGAAAATTTGTTCTATGTGCATATGTATATGAAGCGACGCCTTACTAGATTTATGATCTTATTCCATGTTCTCTTAACGCTGTTATTCGTTGCTAGTCTCGTCTTATAATAATTTTTCCTTCAAGGTGAGATAGAGCTATGATGATTATTCCATAATATAATCGGAGGTTACCGACCTTACGTCACTCCGATAGAGACATAACATTCTTTGGGCTCTCCTGCATTCTGCTTACATGATATATGTATATTATACATGAACATGATTTATGTATATGTATATGGGGTAAGGGGAAATGTGAGGCGCTATAGACCCATAGCCACCTGATCAGTTGGTATAATATGATATCGTCCCGGACGCGGGATGCCCGGACGCGGGATATATGGATAAATGGATCGGGCTGCACGTTCCGCAGTAATATAATATATATATGGATCGGGCTGCACGTTCCGCAGCAATATAATATATATATGGATCGGGCTGCACGTTCCGCAGCACTAAGCATGCATGGTACCCGCCAGAAGGCGCTCATATGTACAAGTTGCTCTTTTGTCTCACGAGATGCTTTACATTTCCTTCATGTCTTTATTCATGCTATGTATCCCTCGTATGTTATTATTCATGCCTTACATACTCAGTACATTTCTCGTACTGACGTCCCTTCTTGTGGACGCTACGTTTCATGCCGCGCAGATACACCCAAATGAGTAGAAGCCATTATAGAAGATGTTCCAGCAAAGTTGGCAAGCTCCATTTGGCCTTGGAGTGTTGTCGGGTCAGAGTGTTATGCTTTGATGTCTTGGTTGAAGTTAGAGACTTTACAGACAGAGTCGTGGATATAGAATGTCAGTCTTGTAAGCCGCTCCATCAGCCTATGTGTCTTGTAGTATTATGTTACAGATCCATTATGATTACAGATTATACTTGATTTGAGTACGATGATAGAAAAGTTTCTGAAGGTTTTATTATGTATTTCATTCTTATTTAATTTAAAGGTCCAAAGAGATTATGTATGTAATAAGAGTCAGCGGGTTCGCTCGGCTCCGAATATGAGGTCGGGTGCCCATCACACCTTAGTAAGATCAGGGTGTGACAGTTTCGTACCTGGGAGTAGGTCAATTACGAAATCAATTTCCCTATCAGGAGGAATTCCGGGAAGATCCTCAGGAACGACTTCTGGAAATTCGTTAACAACAGAGACTTACTGAAGAGTTGGGGTCTGGGAAGCTGATTCCCTAACCCGAACGAGATGATAGATATAACCTTTAGACACCATTTTTCTTGCCTTGAGGTAAGAAATAAACCTACCCTTAGGACTTACTGAATCACTCTTCCACTCTAAGACTGGCTCATTAGCAAACTTGAAATTTACAGCTTTGGTTTGACAATCAACTGACGTATAACATGAATATAACTAATCCATGCCCATGATTACGTCAAAATCTACCATTTATAACTCACATAGGTCAGCTGGAACAACATGGTGATAGACTCTGACTGGACAGCCCCTATAGACATGTCGGGCTATGACTGACTCACCAACTGGAGTAGACACTTCAAAAGGTTCGTTTAGCTTTTCGGGTTCAATACCAAATTTCTTAGCAACATAAGGGGTGACATAGGATAGGGTGGATCCAGGGTCCATGAGACCATAAACATCAAAACTGAAAATAGTGAGTATACCTGTGACAACATCAGTACGTGCATCGATATCCTGAGGCCCGGTTAAAGCATACAAATGATTTAGGCCATCGCTTGTGTTGCTGGATCTAGCTGGTGCACGTCCTGTTTGAGTCTGGTTATTATGAGGAACTGACGAATTTACTGACTGAGTCTGGTTACCTCCTATGCCCTGTCTAACTAAAGGGAAATCTCTGTAAACATGGCCCGGCTGGCCACACCCATAGCAAACATTCGATCCAGAGCACCACTCCCTAGGGGCCTCTTCTCACACTTAGCACAAATTGGATTGATGAAGTTACTTTGACTTACACTGGCCTAAGACTGGGAGCCTGACGACCTAAATTCTGATAACGGTTATCCTTCTTGAACTTGGAAACTGGAGCACTTGCTGTGGATGGAGCAGGTCTGGCTGACCTGCTCTTAAAGAACTTTCTGTTTCCATTACCGCTGAACTGTCTGGTAGAGTTGATCCTCTTGTTGTATTCCTTGTCTTTCTCTTTCTACAAGGCTTCCTCCTCCTTCAGCCTTGTCTCGTTCCCTTGTACGAAAGCAACCATCTTGGCGATAGTTATCCCCCCATTCTATGCAGCAATATTGGCCCCATCATACAAATGGGAATCAAGACCCCCAACAAACCTCTTCACTCTTTCCCTCATGTCCGGTACCATATTTGGAGCATGCTTAGCCAGACATAAATTCTAAATAGTAGTCCTGAACTGACTTGCCATTCTGTTTAAGCTTTAGGAATTACTCAGCCTTAGCTTCTCAGACATCTATTGGCATAAAGTGGTCCACGAATGCACTTGTGAATTCATCCCATGTAGCATCAAGTGCATCCTTTCCTCGGGATAATTCCCAAGATTCATACCAAGTGTTAGCAATGCCTGTAGCTGATGAGCTCCAAAGTAGCTGCTTTGGTTTCCGTAACTATCATAATCCTGAAGATTTTCTGAAGAGCATCAATGTAGTCCTGAGGGTCCTCATCTTTCTTTGTCCCCGTGAAGACTGGGGGATTCATTCTGAGAAAATCTTTAGTCTTAGAAGACTCTATATTATTCCCTAAACTTGACCCAGATTCCTGACGTTAGGCCTGAGCTGCTACCAGTTGTGTTACCATGTTGATAGCATTCCTAACATCCCCATCTGAATCACTAGGAGGTGTAATTGTAGGAGCGGTTAGGACTGCTGTTTGAGTCGGAACGGTCTCTTTGCGAGTTGCTTTTTCGGTAGCCCCCTGGCTAGTAGCTGTGGCATTTCTGGTGTATTTCTATTTCGCAGGCATTTTCTGAAAACACGTACATGCTCGAATTAGAAAGGCATCCTGAAAGTACTGCTCTAACTGCACGATCTAGAGTATGAAGGAAGTGAGACAGTCCTAAATGTCTTGATGGTCAACTGTTTATATGTATGGGGCTCTCACACATATAAAAGTGACCCTACTGGACATGGTTTCATAGACTCCCTAAAGACACTTGAACCTGGGCTCTGATACTAAGCTTTGTCATGCCCCGAACTCGGGCCTTTCCTGCATGTGTCCGAGCAAACCTCATGGCTTGCTTGTCAACATGGGCATCAAAACAACATAATCTATATGATGCAATTTAAATGAATCATGAAAAAACGTAATAGACTGCAAACATAAAAGCACAATTGACTCCGTGAAATAACATCTATCTATGAAACCTCTAAAACATGTTTGAATACTAAACTACAAGGACATGGCCCTGGACTACCATAAATTGAATACTAGTGCAGACTTCATGTTGAACCTCGAGAGAAGTGGAGCTCACCAATAAGCTGATAATTGAGGTGATCCTACTACGCATGTGTATGCTCCTGAAAACCAATATCTGCACCGTGAAGTGCAGGCCCCCGGGAAAAAAGAGACATTAGTACATGGTGAATAGTACTAGTATGTAAAACCTGCTGAAATGAAGAACATGGAACAATATAGGTATAGGACATGAACTGAAACTGAATATAACCAGAACATGATCATAAAAGCGTGATTAAAGTCTGAAAACAATAAATCAATGGAAATACATGTATATATAACTGCTTGTAACGTAGGGAGTGCTATAGCATAGCCGACAACTTGATCTGGTACTTGCGTCCTACCAGCAGAACACTCACACCTTGCCAGGGATATGAGATTTAAGTAATAATAAGCATGTAAGGATCCAAACTACATAATGAAGGTGTTGCCTCCTTGCTGACAACCCTTATCCTACGGTGGCTACGAGGTTTCAGGCTTTACTGAGCCGTTTCGGTTAACTAAGCAAATCCCAAAAATATAAACACGATGTAGTTGGCTAAGAAGCCCGTTATTTTCGTGAAATAACTCGTATCATGGTTTCATAAAATAACTTGTCATAGTCTTGCAAACATGTTCTTGATTCATGAGTAATAACAATAGTTCATAATTATATATATATATAATTGACTTGAAAACATGCTTGTACCTTGCTACATAAAAATCATAAATTTTCATATAAACATAATGAGAACACGTGAGGAAGAATTCATGATTCATAGATTAAGCTAAGGTTCCTAATAACCTTAATGGAAGATTAGAAATACAATAACAAATACAGATACAGAATTCATGTTCATAAATACATAAATACGGGCTACCAATATGTTGGGTTTAATGCCCTAGGGTTTGAACTTCATGGATATCAAGAAACGGAGTATGGAAAAAAGCGTAGAGATTCCCACATGTGGATAGAAGTTCCACATACCTTAATCGCTCCAAAACTTGAATTAAAGACTTTAGCTTTGAAGAAAATTTCCAAAATCTTGAATTCTTAAACCTTGAGATGGGTTTTCCTGAAAACCCTAGGTTAGGAATGATGATTTCTTGTTTAGATTACAAGGATATGTATTAGAATTGACTTGGAATAATTAGAGTAGGCTTACCTTGGTGTTCTTGATGATAGGAGAGGGTAGGAGGTCGTTCTAGGGCTTGAAGGAATGAAAAATAATGTTTTGGACTGATATGGATGAATATATATTGTTCTGGAAAATGAATTTTTTGCCTAGCAAAATACTGGCCGTATTTTGAAAGACGGGCCGTATTTTGAAATACGGTCCGTATTCTGTGTGGACTGCACTGCGACTCTTCAGTAAAATGGCCATAACTCTTTACACAGATGTATGTTTGACCTCTACAGTATACCATTGGAAAGGTATTTCAAAGCTCTACAACTTTTATCAAGGAAGTTTTTCCAAATTACAAAGAAGTTTTAAAATACGGGCCGTATCCGTATTTCAAAACACGGTCCGTATTTAACAATATAACCTCCAAATGCCAAATTCCAGAATGCTCAAAAATCTTTGGTACCAGTTTACGACTTGAAATACGGCCCGTATACTGAAATACAGTCATTGTTCATGGGCGTAAACCCCCATCTTACAACTGAAGAGGGAAATTCCAATTCCCACATTCTTTATCTGGTTTTCTAAGTCTAGGATCATGTTCAAAGCTTAGGTTAAAGGTGCAGGGTGTTACAGTTCTATTTTGTGGGTAGCCCCTACGAGTTCCAGTACGTGGAAATCCATTCCTTTGGGTAACGCTTCGGTGATATGCTTGCCTCTCTATGGATTATAACTTCTTGTTCTCCCCAGACGAATTTCAAAGACTTATGAAGTGAAGATGGTATTGCTCCTGCCATGTAGATCCATGGCCTCTCCAAGAGTAGATTGTAGTTGGCTGGTATTTTCATAACTTGAAACTCGGTAGTAAACTCTGCTGGACCAATTTGAATGTCTAGGGCCACTGCTCCAGTGGCATCACATCGGCTTCCGTCAAATGCTCTTATATTAGTGTGGCTCTGACGAACCTTTCCAAGGTCATATCCCTAGCTGAGTTACGGTAGACTCGAGATAAATGTTGAGTCCCGCTCCATTGTCGATTAGTACACAAGTCACTACTTTGTTGCGGCACATAACAGTGATGTGCAGTGCTATATTGTGATCCGTATCTTCCTTAGGAAACTCTTTTTCCGTGAAGGTAATTCGGTGTTCCTCTATAACATGGGCGACCATTTCGACTAGATTTTCACTACTCGTCCCAGCTGGGACATGGGCTTCATCTAACACCTTTATCAGAGCCAAGCGGTACTTGGGTGAACTTTGTAAAAGTGCCAACACCATGATTTAAGCCGGTGTTTT
Organism: Lycium barbarum; assembly: GCF_019175385.1. Taxonomy (NCBI): domain Eukaryota; kingdom Viridiplantae; phylum Streptophyta; class Magnoliopsida; order Solanales; family Solanaceae; genus Lycium; species Lycium barbarum. Next base: position 89,700,146 of record NC_083343.1, read on the forward strand.
CTTTAGGTGCTCCACAATGGAGTATTCTTTAGGCTGCATCCGGTGCTAGAAATGTTCAGCTTCACTCTTAGTAATCGCCCTTTTCTGATTTCCTTCTCCTCGAGGTGCCCCTTGGGCTAGAATTTCGGGAGTATAGCACCTTCCCGATCTTGTAATTCCTTGGGCAGCGGTGACTTGGAACACGAATTATTTGTAAAGCGGTGCAGGGGTTACTTGGGCCACATATGCAACAACCGGTGTAGGGATTAGCACTTCGAATCGTGGGCATTCTTGAAGAGAAAGCGACGCCACTGTGCGCTCAAGTTCTTTCACGGATTGTGGGCCTGCCTGCGACCCAGTCCTCTTCCCTTTCGATTATATGAATCACATTGCTGGCATGGTTTGGCTAGGGATTGGTGTTCACATTTGAGGGAGATATTTAGAGCATAATCTCCTTTCGGTCAATCATGTCTTGTATCTTATACTTGATATTGATGCAGTCCTCAGTACTGTGTCCTATGCTATTAGAATGGTAGGAACATGTTTGGTCAGCTCGGTAGAACTGGTTCTTTGGGTCAACGACCTTTGGGGGAAGCGTTTGGATCATCGCTACTGCGCTCAATCTTTTGAACAAATTAATCCGTGATTCCATTAATGGAGTGAACACACGAGCAGGCTTCTTTTCAAAGTTTTGACGTGGCGCATTATAATTATTTGGTGGTGGGTGATTTTGGTAGGTACTAGGCTGGTTATTTTCTGGAGGATGATAAATGGGTGGGGGAGTTTGATCATTTCGTTGTGGAGCTTGGTAATTCGGGGGAGGTGATTGGAAGGTATTTTGTGGGGTTTCATAATTCAAGGTAGCTGATTGGAAGGACGGCTACGCATAATATATGGGCACCGTATTGTAAGGAGCAGGTATATAATTGTTTGGGGGAGGTGAAGCATATGCTTCCATCGGAAATTCTTCCCTTCTTGTAGGTTTTGGGCTAGAAGTATGGATATGCTTGCCGCGTCTTTCTTCTTTTTCCTTATAAACCCAGTCGAGCTTGACCCAACAGACTTTCATGTCATAATTATGATTCGGCTTGTTTTGAGACCATCTTCTATGGCTTCTCCCATTTTGACTAATTCAGAGAATGGTCTTCAGGCCATTGAAAGCATTCTGTCATAGAAATCCGTTTCTTGCGAACGGATGAAGACTGACACCAGTTTTTCCTCGCCCATTGGCAGTTGTACCCGGGCAGCTTCTGTTCTCCACCTACATGCATACTCGCGGAAGTTCTGGGTGGATTTTTGTTTGATTTTTTCCAAATAATACCTATCCAGTACCATTTCCATATTAAAGTGAAATATTTCCATGAAGGCCGCAGCATGTCTTCCCACAGGTGAAAATGTGCCTGGGGTGACAAGCATGTGGAAGGAAACAACAGGGCGAGTTTGGTGAGTAGGGGTAGTTTTGGAGATTGGTAGCGAGATGATTGTTGACACCTAATTTTTACCTCATAAGATGCGTATTTTAATTTTCAAATTTCCCGAGACAAAGACAGAGTAAGGATACTTCCTTTTAATTCTAAAATTTCAAAAATTCTGAGAAAATTGCAAAAATGACGTCTAACTACAACTTTCTGAAAAACTGACAAATATAAGAAATACGAGTTATTTACTTTCATCCCACTCCGTCTAGTCCAGAAAAATTGTTAATTTAGACGACGTATGAATTACGGCTCATTTTGACCGCATTTTTCACATTTTTAAATGTTGCTCGGTGGGCTTGTTTTAAAGATAATTTTTCAAACTTGCGAGATTTGAATTTTAACTTGCCTATATAACTATTTTACTTAGTGATATAGGTATTTATAATATATAGTTCATTATTATTAAAATAGGACAGGGTCCATTTGGTTATTTTTAATAGTAGAGGGGTTTTAAGTTTAAAAAAAAATAAAGGGTGTGAAGTTTGTTCTTAATTCATTTTCACCCGACTCTCTCCTCTCTTTCATTGAGGCGAATTGCAATATTCTAGGGTTTCCTTAACCGTGTCTAATTCATGGCGATTCAGGGTCATTTTTGGCCAATTTCTTGAGGGGTTTTACGCTTAATCATGATTACTCATGATTGCCAGGATTATTTTCCTTCGAATTTCATTTTTCTCCATGCCTATTGCAATCATACTAGGATGTTACTCGGGTTCCCTATGCATTGTGGTTGCCATGGGCAGGGCCTTGTGCCCTTAGCCATCTTGTGCACCATAATGCACTAAATTAAGGAAGCCTAGGGGAAATTTCCTAGATGTTTCGTGGTTAAGGTACAAAGTTTGGGGATTTTATCCCTATTGTACTATTTGGTATAATTGTACCGTTAGAATGGTACAAAATTGGTTGTATTCGTACTATCCTAGTATTTCTGATTTTTATTGGATTTTTGTGGATTTTAGGGTAAAAGTAGTTATCACTTTTGTTGTCTTATCTATTGAAAATTCGAATTTTAGGATTAGATACAAAATTTGGGGGGATTTTGGGGGGAAATCTAGTGCTAGGTGCCCATTTTCCATTCCTAGGATTCCCTAAATTTGATAAGTCTATAAATAGAAAGAAAAAGATGAAGAGAAGGATCCCTTTCTCGAAAATTAAAGAGCATAAGCTTAAAATCTAAGAGCTAAACAAAAATCATACACTATATATAAAAAAACAATCAAGAAAATACTATAAGATATATAAATATTCAATCAAAAATACCAATATATAGAACAAGGAAAGTATAAGAAAGGGATATTTTGAAGATAAAAGGGGGTTTTTGTTTGCTTGAAGTTGGAGTTTGAATCCTTCTTTGGTCTTTAGGTTTCCCCTATAAGAGGTAAATCCTTTTTCAACCTTTATTTTACTTTCATTTTTGAATATTTACTATTTTTAGCTTGCTTATTATATGAAATGTTATAAACTGTCAGTTCTTACTTATGATGATAGTTCTGTTCATGTTTTGATTATTTAAGCTACAAAAAATGAGCTAAAAGCTAATTGATGTTACACTAAGTAGATTTTATAACTTGTTAAGCTTATAAAATGAGAAGGAATGGCTTTAAAGGGAGGGATATAATGATTCTAGGATTTAGTTTAAGTTTAGCTAGTTTAGAGGGTTATATTAGGTGGTTCTAGTTGACTATAATCTATGTTTGGAGTTTTATTATTACCATTTCCCAAGTTCTGTGTCCTGAAGTTTGGATTTTGAAACTGTTTCAATAAAATAGTACTATGCAGTCACTATTTAGTAAAAATGAAGTAGAATTTGGAGACAATGTTTGTGATTTCAGACTTTACCTTGTCTTTACTTAGCCAAATCTAATTCTTATTAGCTATTCTGATTCATTTGGTGATATATTTTCTTTATGTGTGGAAACTGTTTTAGATTAACAAGTTTTTGCCTTTAAAATGAATTTTTGAGTTACCTGTCAAGTTGAATGAACTGCTTTTGAATGTTGTCCATATATTGAGTGTATTTTAGTTTAAAGATTGAAACTTGACATCTTGTAGCTATTTATGCTGTTAAAATATGATATAAAACTAGTGTTAAGTGTTTTGATAACTTGGTTTTTGAATAATGTGTTGGCAGTTGTGAAGATAACCTTAAGTTATATATAGGAGCTAACTTGTGAATTTGAAACTGTGAAAACTGTTTGTGTGTCTATACTGTCTTGAAAAAAAAACTAAGTAATCTTTTATGACTTATTAGCTTGTCTAAATAGTCTAATAAGGTTGAAAATGGCTTAGTAGGTAGTTTGAAAGATTTTGAAATCATAAGAGTTGTTAATGTGAGAATTGAGAACCTTTTGTGAAACTGTGGAAAACCCATAACTATTTAGTTATTTGTTTGATTACAAACTTAGAATGAGACTGACTTCTTCGATCAAACTAGGCATTATTTGTAGAAATTAGGACATTTTGTGAAGTTACAACTTGCATTCACTTTATATTTCTTCATAAAGTTAGTAGTACCTCTAATAAGTTACAGGATACACTGTATTGAGATTTTGAAAATTTAAATTGACTAGAAAGATTTCTCTGTGTGTATATTACTTGACTGTCTATGTATTGATTCATAGTACCTCTACTTGACTGCTTTGTTACATTTGAGATCAAGAACTTACTTGGAAAGCTAAATATTCAAAAAATGATAAGTTTAAAACTAGTTATTTGTTGCTTAAAACTGACTGCTAGGGGAATTTCGAAAGACAAAGTTGTAAAGTTTTGAAAACTTGAAGTTGCTTCTTTCTGTTATAGAATAACTTTGCATTTTCCTAAATTTTTACTTCGGATGATTAACTGGTTTTGGACTTTTTGTGATATTATGCATTTCTGAAACCCTGTTTGAACTTGACATGATCATGTTGTTAGGAAAACCTGTAAGAACATGATGCATTTCCTGCTTCTTTTTTCTTAGTTGTATCATTTGCATAACTGCTGGTTGTTGCTAACTTTTTCTACATGATACTTGCTTAAAACTGCCTTAACTTGTAAAAATGATTCACTTGAGTTAACAATGTGAAAGCTGGGTGTAGTTAAGCTTTGAAAAAATAGGTTGGAAATTGTAGTTTTGAAACCATAAAGACCTGTGTCCTTGGTTCATCTCTGAATCAACTGAGTTTGGATTGAAAGTTTTGCTTGTGAACTGTGTTTGTATTACCTGTTCATCAACCTCTTAAAACTGAGATTTGTGAAAACCTTAATTGAATAAGAATTGCTTTCATTTTGGACTGGATTAACCATGAACTTTGAGTATTCATTTGACTCCAAAATTTTTCTTTGTACCGAGTTTAGAGGCTGAAACATGCATATTTGCTTAGCTAAAGCTGTTGATCTTTTCCTATTTGATTAACTGGAATACTACTTGATTTGTTGCGCCTAAAACTTGTTATTTTTAGACTACAAATTTGACTGCTCGTTTTGCTTGATCAACTGCTGGATTCTGGGTAGTTTAAGCCTAGAAATCTTAGTGTTTTTTCTGGGAATCTTGATGTATTTTTGGGTAGTTTGGATGAGTTATTTTGAAAGGGGAATATTGGGGAAGTGTAGTGTATATGGAGTGTATTCCCTTCTAAAGGGTTTTGCTCTCTGTATACAAGTACATCACCTAATATACTATGTATATCATGGTTCAACACTTAGAAATTTCATGCACATTTTAGAGTTTGGGCTAGTTGAGCCTATACACTGGTTCAGCCGATATATATGTTTTACAAATTGTCCCTTTTTGCATAAATGTCCCCCTCCCTATTAGTTTAGTAATTATGGGCCTGGCCCAGTTATATTATAATTTAATTTTTGGCCATGTAAATTTTATTTATGTCATTTGGTCAAGTACTAATTATACCCTTTTTATTTGTGAACCTCCCTATTCTTTGGTGGGTCCAACGAGGCCCACCGACTCCTTTAGATCGAGTCAACCTCAACCATGGACAACCTAAGCATTTGGAGCGGATATAATTTTAATTGCATTTTATTTCTGCGGGGCTTGGTAGGCCCAACTCCCTCACTTTATATTATTTATTTGATGAAATGTGTTTATTGGAACCCTTAAAAAATTGTCACGAATTTAGAGTTGGCAAAAACTATTTTTTAAGATATAAAACTGATTTTTGATGAATAATGACATGCAAAAATTGATTTAAGACTAAAATTGTCTTATGTATAAAAATGGACATTTTTTTTAAGATGCAAATCATGATTTTGGACAAAAAATGACTTGACAAATTTATGGACATTGCGACAAATTGGGGCCGTACCTATGGACAATTTGGACAAAATGGACTTAAAATCTAAAAATATAAAATATGGATAATAATAGTATGCCAAAAATGATTTTATAAAACTTAAACTAAAAACCTTTTTCTAAACTCGGGTGGGCTTACGTAGTGTTCTACTTAAGTTCACGTCTTCGGGTTTTAACCTAGGTGTTCTAGTTCGAAACCCCAAATGCCCAATTTTGGGCAAAACTCTACCATTTTTATTTCTTGAAAATGAGTAGGTATTGCATAAATGACTAACCTTTATTTGCGGAAATATAAAACAAAAGCAGTTTTTATCAAAAATAATTTATATCTACAAGGCATACTATTACAACCCGTAGGTCAACCGTATTTTATGGATCCTCAATACTGGGGTGCCTAACACCTTCCCTGGGGGATCACTAGAACCCTTACCCAAACTTTGGTACAGATTGGTTTCTTTTAAAACTTAACCGTTTTAAATGAACCCTTTCGAACTGGTAGGTAAGTTAGGTTGCGACTCTAAAATAATGTCCATTTAGAGTACCATCCACGTAGAAGTATATTTTTTTAATTTTTTCCGGTACGATTGACAACAGTACTTCCTTGGGACACTTTCCTTTTTAAATGAGGCAAGTGCAATTATGAATAAAAAAAAATAGAACTGCTACAATGATGTTGGGCTGTTTACTGATGCCGGGATGGGTGTTTTGTGGTGCTGGGTAAAAGGGGATAGAGTGAGCAGTTCCTGGAATTTGGGTAGTGTTAAGTGGTGTTGGGGTGTGGTAAGAAGTACCAATGTCACCCTCGTGAATTGGAGTGAATGGTATGGTAGTCATAGTGGACTGGGTGGGAAAGTGATCAGGTAATGATGAATTCAGAGATGGAAAAAACGGTGGAGGCCTTCCTTTTCAGTAGGGGCCTCTCGGGTATCATTAGCAGCTTTGTTTCGTGCCACTTCCTCTTGAAGATAGGTGATTTTCTCAAACATCATTTTCATGACGTCTTCAGTAGGTGATGACTCAATCAGTTCGCGCAGAGGCGATTCTCTGAGAGCAATGTCAGTAGGGGTAGTTTCGTTCTTGGATGTACCAGTCATCGTTTCTTTGCCTTTATCTTGTCAGGATAGGGATGCTATTGTAGCTTTGGATCTTGTGAAGTATGCCAGTGTGAACATGAATTAACCTCTCTTTCTATAAGAAAAGAATAACTCAAAGGCAAACAAAGTTAGTTTCGTTAGGTAATAGAAAGATAATCAAGATATCACACGTAGATAGCAGTTTAAAAAAACACTTAGCACATAAATAATCATATGTTTGATTTAAATGCTCAATTGGTCTCTTGTACAGGGTCTTGGATACTTGGGCTTTGTTAAGTAGGGGGAAATATAATATTTATAATTTATAGGGACTGAGTCTTACGTAAACTGCCAATGTATCCCTCCGCGGGAAATCAGGCCTTTCCGTAGTTCGGTTTACATAAGATAAGACTCCCTACCTTAAAACCTACCCGTGACCAGGCTCGATAGAGGCTTCCTGCGTATCCCTCCTCAGGACATCAGGTTAGCGCAGTTTCATCTAAATAAAATGGGGTGGGGGGGACAAATCCGTATTAAGTACACAAAATGGGATCCCCTAAAAACTACCCAAAAGGTAACCTTTCTTTTGAGGTCAAAACAGTTTGTTTGTCCGTTCAACCTTTTTCCGGCCCTAAAGGCCCTAGATTCTAATACTAAGGTGGGAGCACTAACCAAATGGCACCTTTATGGACCAAGTTCTCCACTTCAAACTTAAATGCGTCACACTTTTCTATACTATGCCCTAAAGCTCCACATTTTGCGGCGGCCAACTCCTTCAGTTTTAGCCCTTCTAGTTCTGATGGGCTAATCTTCCCAATACTAACAAACTTCTGGAAGATGCTGGCATAAAAGTCCTTAAATACCATAAAGTCATAATACCAAATATGAGTGCTTAGCGTAATCCCTTTGGTTGGGGAGATGTTGTCTTGGACCAAAGTGATTGTGGACCCCACATCTTGGTGATTCTTTTCTTATCTATCAGCTTGATGAGCCTTCTCTTAAAGGCCAAACATTCGTTGATGTTGTGCCCGGCCTGATCCCGGTGATAGAGGCATCTCTTGTGCGCGAATACCGGAGCACATGGTGGCAACCCGTCGAAGCTGATACTGACTATCCCTTTGCTTCGACACTTGATCATCATCTAACTCGTTATGTGCTTAGGTGAGACGTGGTAGGGACAATCCAATTCCTTAAGCGCAATAGCCCACCATTCAGGCGAGGCTGGTCGGTCATACTCTATTAGTTCCTTGGGCTCTCGCCAAGGACTTGATGGCACAACAGAAGTTCCTTCCCTTTTTGTGCTAAGTGGTGCAGCGGAGGCAGCTTCCCTTGATGGCCAAATAGGCTCCGGTGGTTCCGATTCCATTTCTTTCTCCTCGAACTCCTCCATTATCGGGATGTATTTGGGAGGATCCCTTTTCCCTTCTCTAGGACGTTCTATCCTTGAGTTTCAATTGGTTCCTTGGGCGGAATTTTCGCCGGATCCATTAACTCATCAACCTCTTTGACCTTGTCCTTGACTGCTCAAATTTGCTTTACGAGATCCTGAATCTTTCGGCGAAGGGAGACCTCATTCTTCCTCATATATTCTAGCTCTGGTGAGTTGTTTCTGTTCATCTTCGGATTCTGAGAAAGATGCTAGGCTTAGTACGAGTATTTTTTGTTGATAGTTTTCTTTGGGATAGTGGGCGGTACTTGAGATCAATTAAGAATTTAAGAGAAACATATGAAAGCAAGTAAGTCAACCAAAGCAGCTTATAAAATTACACTACTCGCATCCTTAAACATACTAATCGTTTGAGACATAAATGTGCCATTTGAATCAAACCATCGTCCTATAATCATTAATAATAATATTCTTCCCCGAAGGGGTACAAATGATAAAGTAAAGACAGTGCATAAAGGAAATCAGCAAAAGCGTCCTCCGGTGGTGGATGATGAAGCCCGATCTCGATCGGTCTTGTCCTTTTTTCCTTTCAAAGGGTAGTCTAGATATAAAGATGGGCCGACGTCAAAGTGGCTTCCATCAGAAACCCTTTATATGTGAAAGTCAGTGGAGCAATATCATCTAAAGTCTTCTTCATCCGATTATTGAGCTCAACCAAACAGTCATTAGTAAGCTCCAACTCATGTCTCAGACTCTCTATGACGGCTTTGTCATGCTCAATGTTTTCCAAATACTTGGCATCTCTGTCATCAGCTATACTCTGAACCAAACGGACTCGAATGTCGGCTTGCGAATCCTTATCTTTCACACAACTGTAGAGAATGGGTCTAGAAGGAACTATACCTTGTAAGTCGGCCCTTAACCAATCTTTATACTGCACGACACAACCCGGACGAAACCTATCTTCGGCTAAGGTATCGGGACCCCAAATCATGTGGCCCTTCCATTCCCATATGCAATTCAAAGCCCTCGGCAGTCGATCGATGTCATAGTCAATGATAAAATCATAGTCAATGATAAAATCTCCCATGCCTCAAACCTGGGGTACGACTGAGATCCTCCCAAATTGTCTCGAGACCCTAGCGGGCGCAAACGGTGAATCCCTTGAATTCCCATAAGAGGTAAGAATGGACACTTTCTACCCTTAACCACAACTTTATCGAACATGAAGTCATGGAACATCCATTGAACGCTTTCCTCTTTCAACCTGGAAAAGGTGAATGTCCAACTTTGTCTATTTTGTTCTCCGAAGTTCGGGCAAAACTCCCGAAGACCATCTCTTTTGGCTAGCTTACTTAAGTGTTGTCCACCCATAACTTTGATCATGTGCTTAAGGATCCACCATTGTAGGAGTAAGTTACAACCTTGGAAGTATTTGTAGTGGTTTCAGCAGAGGCTCAAGGATCTGTACAAATCGGCTAGGATGATTGGGGTTAGGTCAAAATATTTAGTTTCTTCTTGTTGGGTTATGCCGTAGAAGATGGCATGGGTGACCGAAATGACTCATGTGGCTATGGCTAATGTTACACCTAAGAGTTTCGGGTTGTTGTGCGGTGAATAGACTAACACAAGTAAGGTGTACAAGATGTCCCTACAAATAAGAAGGGATACTTAACGATTCTAATTAGGATTCCAAAGACATTTAAGGCAAGAGAAGTAAGTTCGTTGAAGAAAGTGAAGTATAAGTCGCGTTTTGGAAAGGTTTCGCGAACCATCGAGTTAAGGATTATTTAATGACGTCTTGAGGAGAAGTTATAAGGCTCTTTAGATGGTTAATGAAGTATTAAACAAGTGTTAAGAAGGTTCCATAAGAATTGGAGATCAAACGAAGCAACGAGAACAATTTCGGAAGAGGGTGATTTATACGACCAATTATACGGTCCGTATAAATTTATATGGTCTGTATAATAGTCACAGTGACGGGCCATCACTGGAAGTATTATACGGTCACTTATACGGACCATATAAGTGTCAGTATAATCCATAGCGAGCAGTTTTTAATTTTTATAAAAAGATACCCCAAGTTCTTATTTCTCATTTCACTCATTCTCCACACTTTAAGAGAGCTCTATAATATTACATACATTATACTAACACAAATCCAAGGAGTAAATCAAAGACCAAACACCAACAATCAAGTAAATCAAGTGTATGGGTGCTCACTAGGGTTGTAGAAGTCAAGGATTCCCTTTGGAATTGAAGTTGGGGTTTTCTCAAGTGAAGTATATTTATCTAAAGGTCATTACCCTATAATCAAAGGTGAGTTTTATGACCACATCATGTTATTAAAGATATTGAGTGGTTGAAAGACTTGGATTAGAGAAGAATGTAGGATATGAGCTCAAATATGGAAATAAGGGCATTTTGAGTAGTAAGCTAATTTGAGTCATGATTCTTAGTATGAGATGAGAATAATCTTGTTATGAATGATGCTAATAATGTTAAGGAATTATTATATGAGAATGAACATGAGTTTGTGTTGTAGCTATGCTTGTGGATGATTTTGAAAGAGGATTGGGAGGATTGAATAATGTTTAGCTTGAAGAAGTTTATTGATTATGATATTATGAGTGTTGTTATTGATGTTTGGGAGTTGTTTAGTATATGGAAAAAGTTGTTGAAACAAAGGAAACGCTGCCCAATTTTGTTCGCTCTTAGTTGCCTTAGCTTAGCCTTAAAGCATGTTTCTAATGATCTAATGTGGTACGAATTCTCTTGAATGTAGAGTTGTGAGCTTGGAAGGAGAATGCTTAGTCGTTAAGGAGACGTAAAGGTATGTAAGGCTAGTCCCCTTCTTTCAAAGGCATGACCCCAGTGTTATGATTTCTTTTCTATATTTCCATGACCTTCTTACATCCCAAAATATGAAAGTTAAAGATTCTTAAATGCTTCTTATGAGATAGAGATGAGATATGTTCCGTGATAATGATGATGATAATGATACTATGATGATCTCGATATTCTTATCTTTATGATTTCATTGATGTTACTTTTTCCTTCAAGGTGAGACATAGCGATGAGGATTATTCCATAACGTAATTGGAGGCTTCCAACATGTCACTCTGATAGAGTTACAGCTTTTACTTGAGCTCTCGTGCATGCTTTAGATTATGTATTACACCGCGCCTAGTTGGCTGGGCAGTCACCACTACGATGGGCGTAGTGGGCAGCTATGATGATGATTACACCGTGCCTATATGGCCTGGTAGACACCATTAGTGGGCCGGCTTGAGATGTTTAACCCGGACGCAGGCTAATGATGATCACACCGTACCTATATGGAATGGCAGTTTATATATATATATATATATATACATGATATGATGTTATTATGAAAGTTAGCATGCATGAATTTGCCTTAAGAGGCAATCAATTATCGGTTATCTCTTCATCTCATGTTCTCTTACTTCTTTATTATGTTGATATACATGCCTTACATATTCATTACATTGTTCGTACTGATGTCCTTTCCTTTATGGACGTTGTGTTCATGCCCACAGGCAGACAGGGAGACGGTGCAGACGCTTAGGAGCTTACTCAGCGGAGATACAGGAGCGCTCCACTACTCTGGAGTCGGCACTTCTTGGTATATTCTTTTGTGCACATATTTGGGGCATGGCAGGGTCCTGTCCCATCCTTATGATTTCAATAGTCCAATTAGAGGCTTGTAGATACTCATGTGTGGGTAATAGACGTTATCTGACCTCTTCAGCACACACTTTGTATATCATTTTTGTAGCCTCGTGGGCTTATGCATATATACATGTTTTGGGAGATATTTGGAGATTGTTTCATGATAATTTTTGTGTTGAGAATGATGTATGCCCAGGTTGAGTAATATAGATAGCATGATGAGTGGTGCTCGGTAGTCAGCTCTGGGTACCCGTTATGGCCCACTAGTTGGGTCGTGACAGCTAAGGACCAATCTTTGGGAAAAACCATGGTTCACAGAATGAAAATGGAGAAAGCTAAAGGTTTGGTGGCCGTCCATTCGGCATAAGTCTTGAATTCTCCGGGATGTTCCACAAATCCATTTGGGCTTCCATATCTTTTCTATAACTCTCTAAAGGGTATGGTGGGGCCACAATTGGCATAGTTCAAGGAAAGCATTTTGCAAATTTGTAAGTAGGTGGGTTTTTCTTGGATTAAGGCATTTTGGTCGGGTTTCTTTCTTCTTTTCAATCCCGAGCCTACGCCTGTCAACACATCGCTGAATTCCTCTAAAGTCGGTGTCATCTCGACGTCGTCCCCAAACCGGAAAACTATCCTATCTCTGTCCCAAGACCCGGTAATTACTTCTATCAATTCATTACAACCCGTCATAGTCATGATGGATGTCAGATTTCCTAAATGACATGAAATCCCCTTTTTCTACTCCGGGGATTCGGCCCACCAAATACGCAGCAACACTGGTGTAGTCAAAATCATGTCGAAACTCAAGTTGATCGACATCTACAAAATAGAAGTCACCGTTAATTTCTCCCACCCCACCCCCCACTAGGCAATGGTTCCATACATAGGCACATTACATGTTTCTAACTAGCACATACTATGAGATGCGGTGTTTTTCGGGTGATAGACCGTACTTGACACATGGTAGTCTTCCTATCAGGTTTGGATATGTCCAAAATATCCAAACCACTTGGTCTACTTCATATTTGTATTTGGCTTAGCTTTAACCTAGGCATATGCAAGAGTACGTTTTCAAATTGACCTTGGACCCGAGCGGACTACTCGGGGCGAACTGTTGTCGGTCGTTGGGTGACCGCACACCAAATTAACATTCAACGTGTTCCAAATAAAAGGTGTTTTGGTTCTTTTTAGTGAAGGCTAAACCGCGATCCCGAGTGTCTCCTTTGAAACCATGCTTTTTGTCAAGAGTGGCGGAGTTTATGATATGAAATGAATGACAATTAAAATTGCGAAATCTAAACACATAAGCAAATAAATACAGTAAAAATCACATTATATTGAACTCTTATGGTTAGAATCTTGAAAATCCACAGTAGAGTCGCCATCTGTTACGGTTCACTTTTACGCGGGTTAAAGTATAAACGTTACTACGAGGCTGTTGGTGCTCTAATTGGATTTTAGTATTTTGGAGTCGCCCCCTAATTTATTGAAGGAAAATTAGCAAAAAACGGATAAAAGAGTTTTCAAGCAAGAGAGAAATCTTTTGTGTACCAAAGTTCGAGGTAAAGGTTCTGGTGATCCCCTAGGGAAGGTTTTACGCACCCTAGTATTAAAGATCTGTAGAATACGGTTGACCTACGAGCTTCAATGTGTAATTAATGTATTTACTTGCTTAAAAATATTTAGTTTTCCGCAAAAGGTGACATTCATTCGTATAAAAAAACTCAAGAAGAATTTTGGAAAAAAGTCCCCTTAAAAAAAGGGGTTTTGGGTTTAAAAAAAAAAAAAAAGGAAAAACTGCGCTAGTGTAACACAACCGGGATTTCTCCTGAGTAGATTCACTACTACTCTAGTCCTAATAAAATGAATTTACTTATTACGGGTTTTATTATACATATATACATAAAATATGGAGGATATCTCCGATTTTTATACATATATATATATATATAGATAAAGAAAATTACCAGTTGTTAGTTTAAGTCCGGTTTCAACATTGAAGCTCATATAAGTCAATTTATATTCCAATCCAAATCCATCTCATCTTAAACTATGGCCCAACAGGTTTCCTTTATTTTTTGGTTCAACAAATTCTGGGCTTCCAGGCCCAAAGTAGTCTGTTTCCAGATCCAGAATCAGTCCTTTCAACTCATAAAAATGTCCAAGTCTTTATTTGTTTACCAAACAGCCCAAGTTCAGAAATTGATCCTTATTGTTGCAAAAATGTGATTTTATAAATCAACTTATTCCTACTCAGTTTCAGTTTTTTTTTTTAAAAAAGGGAATGTTACATGGTTTGTTGTTTTTACCCCGGGCTTATTGCCCAAGAAAACTTGTTACTAGTTATTTTGGAGAAATCACTTTTTTTGCATTGATCCAGCTTTAAACTCCATCTCTATCATACACTTAACCATGGTAATACACCAATTTGAAGTTCAATTTCAAGCAAAGTTGATCATTATCCGAGTTTGAAAATAGTTTGGTGACTTCCTAAAAATACTATATGTTTTTCCTAAGTTCTACATGCACAAGGGTTTCATCATTTACTCATTCAGTTCAGATACAATATATATACATGTCAAGTATATATGAAATAGAGAAGAGAAGAAAGTAAATTTTAACTGATGGGCCTACCCAAGCCCATCAGTGCCATTTTCACCCATGACTGGGCCTTTAACATAGTAGCTTCCATTTCTCCTCTTTCGGACTTGATCAAATAAAAGGGGTTGGGCCTCTGGCCCAACAGGTTTAATGCAAGGGTGACCCGAATGGCCCAGGTTGAATTCACATGGAACACAAAAGGATAAAGATTAGTATTTGTCTAACTATTTGGACCAAGGCATACACAATTCATATTTAAGTAAGTAAAATACAGAGAGGAAATAAAGCAGCTATGTAGAACAAAACAAAACTTAGGAGGTATGATAGCTTAAGACGAAGGCCCAATATCAAATAATAATCAAGGAGAATTCATAGCCCAAACAGGCCATTTCAAATAAGCAGGCCCAAAATAATTTAGGCTGAAAACCCAAATCATAATTCACGTATAGGCCCATATGACAAAAACATTCAAGAGGGGTAAATTTGGCCCAAATCTTTATTCTCATGACAAATTCCAGCATTCACCCAAACGGGTATATGAGGTATACCTCTTGTATACACCTTGGTGTATGTAGAGCCTGTATACTTCATATACTCTCTACCTAACATATGATTACTTGCAAAACATAGAGGCAGAGAAGATACAAAACTTAGGGGGAAAATTCAATCTTAGCAAAATGGCACTTCATAGTTCAAGCACAACAGTCCATAACCAATCTTATACTAATTTTAAGACCTTTGTAAATGCCTAAATAATTTTTACGAAAGTCTTCCCAAACTCTTAGTGTAACTTATATATATGAACAAGGTAAACTAATGATAACATGATTCAGACCTCATATTGACAAAAACTAACATATGGAGACCAAATAAGACAACTATCAAGTTATTTATAGCAAACCAAATCTTGTTTAGAATATTTAGCCTATTTCCAACTTCATGTTTCATTACAAATCCCAGACACTAGCCTCTTAACTCATAACAGATTCCAAATATTGCATAAGCTAGAATAGTTGTCCATAGATTGTTTCAAACAAATGGAATTCAGCTTAATAAAGGGGACACAGACTTTAAATCACTTATTTCTACATTGGATTTTACATCTGAAGGGTCCCATAGGATATGAACTCCTATGAGGGCACCCCAGCAGCCTAGAATAGAGAGATTAGGCGGAGTTAGCTAGAAACTCTAAGCCTATTATCCCTTTCTTTGCCCTAGGTAAATCACACTCATAGTCATTCATGTGCTAAGTGCGAACTTCCTTCAATTCAGCCCTCCCAGTGTTTAAACTCCTATACCAAACCTCAAACTATACATGTGGTCCCATATTCAGACTCAGTCCTAACTAAACAGCACACACAGAGAAAGGTAGATATGCAGTCTTACCACTAACATGAGCATTTGACATTGACACAGGCAGACCAAACATTAGGCATAACATTTAAATCTCTTTAACATATAAACATACATGTTGACATTTTTTATTCTAGTATGGCTACTTAAGATATGAACAAAGCATGGTTTCTTAAAGGAACATGACAATATCACTATTTTTTTTTAGGTTTAGACAAGTGTTGCATAGGGATGTGCATTTAACTGATTCATATTATGCTCTTAAGTGATAAAAATGAATGAAAAAAAGGCTTAATACTTAACAGAGAATGATCATTTCAGCATGCAATTATCATTTTTTTTTATCAATAGTGAGCCTCAGTATCCTTACATAATTCAATCAGGGTATTACACATATGAAAAGATACTAAAACTGAATCTAAAGTGCTCTTTAACCTTATTAAGCATATCCTGGGGTTTATAGGATCATGCCAACTATACTAATAACAAATCATTTGCAAGTATTTCATGGATTGGTCAAGAACATTATAGGAAGCAAACAAATGGTCTGTTCAACTTACTAAATCAAGCTAAATGCCATTTTGGGTTCAATAAGCACAGTTCAGTACTGGATAAACTCAAGCAAACACAAGTGTAAGTTAATATCAATCAATGTTTAAAAACAATGCATACAAGTAGTGCTGAAGCGCTCTAAGATAAACATCATGTTTTGGTTACCACTATATTAATAGAGAACCAGTCCTATAACACACTTAAACATGCTCAATACTATTATCAGAGAGTCAACTATGCTAACAAAGACTGACAAATACTTTTAATCATATATAGGCCAACTGATCAACAAACAGCCTATCAAATAGGCATCCAGTAACAAATTTGACAGAATAGCATACTAAAAATTCTCTAATCAAGTTTATTAATAGCATTCTGTAAGTCTAATCAAATAGCATAATCATATTAACATGTCTTTACCCTAATCATGCTCATTACACAACATCTAAATAACAACCCCAACTAAGCAACATAAACATACTAATGTTTAACCATTAATCATTCTCATTACTATAATTCTAACTAAACAAATAAAATAACTTAATCCTAATCATGATTAAAACGACATAATTAACCCAATCATGCTTACTACTAACACAGGGTGAAACACATAGCATAAACAACAATTTAAATGAACAAAATAACAAAGGAAAGGGGTTTACCTCTTTTGGGTGCAGCCTGATCAAGATTCAAACTTGGAGACCCTCGTTTTTCTTCTCAAACCATGACTCAACCACACCACAAAGAAAAAGAAATATTTAAAATTTAACTTAACTCAAAAACTGAAGTTCCAAAGCAAAGTTTTTCCAAAACATAAAGGAAATTGAGTTTTTGAGTGAATATCTATGTATATCCAATTCAAAGTTTGTCTAAAAAAGGTGAGTTGGGGGTTCTTTATATAGAACCCCAAATTGAACCCAAACCCTAGAAAAATCGATGTGGGACTAAACTCAGCACTGTGAGAAGTCTCCACTCCCTCTACATTCAAAGGCCAAGATTAAAGAAATACAAAGCATGAAGGATCAGATTTAGGCAACATCCCAACAGATCCATTTGTTTCTGGACCAACCAATTGTAACAACCCCTTTGGTTTTTATAGTGTTTTGACCCATTTAACCTTGTTGACCCTTCTCCAAAGTCCCGTTATTATGATCTAACTTAGTGAAGTCACTAGGTTGGTTCCCGCAAGGTTCGAGTGTAAATTGAATCATTGATAGAGAAGCTAGTTAAGTTAATGAGTTAGAGTTGACCACAGTCAACGCCAGGTTAGGATGACCCTATGTCAATGTTTTGAAAGTTTCAACGAGTTAGTATGATGATTTTGAACTTGTCCACAAGGTTTGGTGAGGTTCTGAAGAGTTCCAGATGAGTTTGGGTTTTGTCGCGCTCGTATTCGATGCTTTCGCCATAGGTCTTTGGTTAGAAAGGGGTCCAGATTGATCAAACGACCTTTTTTTGTGTGAGGTTTCAACCATTAGATCTGTATCTTAATTATGAAGCTATAGCATCGTATGAGGGAGTTATGCCCTTTTTTGTTCGGGCTGTTCCAGTAAGTCCGTTGTAGGGGACCCACAACTGCTATAGCGGGACTACCGCAGTGGCCATGGTGACCACTGCGGCGACCGTCTGGGCTAGGACACCATATTTCTATATAGAAACTCCAAATCATTACCCACAAGACCCCAAAGTTAGTTTTCAAGAGAGAAAGAGGCAAACTTCATTCCATTCACTGGTGAAAGCATCTTGGAGGGTAAGTCCCCACCTTTATTTGTTCCTTTTCCTTTCTTCTTCAAGTTCCATGATTATTTTAAGGTCCATCAATGGTGGGTGGAAATCCTAGAACCCTAGAATTAGTAAACCCTTAAATAATTGGTGGGTTGTTGATTTTATTGTTGATTAATCATCTAGGAGTATAGATTATCACTTTCTAGGAACGGAATCTGATTTCTTATAGTTTAAATTGCATGTTGAGAATTAGGGTTCTAATAAAAATGGAAATTTTGTCCTAAAATCTGTTTGAAAGGGTAAATTGATTAGAAATCCATGAATTGAAGGTTAATGATTGTAGAGATAGTTATGATAAATTCACTATTAAAGGATGGTTTCATCCATTGAAAAGGGTAGAAGTAAGTGGGTCTTCTTCCCCAAATTGTTGTTCTTGTTTAAATACATGGTTTGTTGCTTACTTAGCATCATATTGTTAGCCTTTGACCGTTATGAGGCCCTTCAGAAATAGAAGACGCATTTGGAGTAGTTTATGGCTCCTGTTCTACATTCGAGGTAGGTTATGACTTACTTTAGTTAGACTTTGATTAGCGAAACGTATGTATTTTGTAGAATTGATGGGAGAAAGCATGATTAGGGCTTCAAACATGGTGTTTTGGTTGGATATTAGCTAGGTTGGTATGACTTCTGATTTTGTTGGCTCGTCGCCATTACTTTATGTACTGAAATATGATGTGTAGTTGTATTCATAATGTGGCGATTCGGGATGGATTTCTATTAAGTTGATTGTTATTGATGGTGGTTCGTTGCCCTGCTATTGTGATTAGGCTTATTACCTAAATTGTCATGTTCTACTCAGTTCTCTATTATTGTAACACATATCATCGGAGAAAGGAAGGATAATGAGTTTAGACTTGAATTGTGATATAAACTTACGATAGTACGTAGATGAAAACTTGATGTATGATTTACTATTGATGATAATATATAGAAAAATAGAGCATCTTGGTGATACAAGACTTAGTTGTGAGGCGTACTTGCTATATGTGTAAGTAAAGAGGGATATAGACTTTTATGTTGGTTGAGACGGTTTGTATGATTCATTTCATGGTTGATTTGATCTAATTCTTGATACGACTTGTGGCTTGTGACTTGTACCTTCACTGTTGCTTTATTGGTTTGCATTGATTTACCATGTTTACACTCATTTATGCATTCATACACTCATACATGATGGAAATGGTTTGGAAACGATTCATGAATGACTTGTGGCATGATGCCTTGTGTTTGACGTTGATATTGCTAATTGTTCATAGTCCATACATACTAATGAACTGGAATGCGTTGAGACATACATTTTGATGTGAAATTAGTGAAGCAGTTAATATAATCTTCTTGTTGAACTTGTGATACTATTTGATTTAGGGTACTTGATAATCGCTCATTAAAAGTGATATGACAATATATAGATATATGTATATGAAAAGGCACATTTGACCGAGGGTGAGGATGTGACGATTATGGGCTCGTGGTCCGAGGTTTGTTCCGGAAACGAGTGGTACACGATGTGGATCCGCGTCCAAGGTTCTTTCCAAAGCGGAGGATTTATGGCTCGGGTTTGATGAGTATCCGGAACGAGTGGTACATGGACACCATGGGTCCTCTGCAGGTCATGACTACTGGGCAATGACAATGTACAGTTCGAGTGATTGGCCAGTGCATTGTATTGTACATCATCATATTTTGCATTACACATCATTACATTTTATTCTACATTATTATATGCTCGTTTAGTTCTGATTTTGGTATGGTTTGTTGAATGGTTATTATGATATTGATATGATCATTAACTAAGTGAAATTTTGGGTTAGTGATTCTACCTAGGGTTGGAACTTGGACGTGTGATTATCAGGTGAGATTATTGAAACTTGACAGACTTGTGGTTTAGAAGCTCCATCTTAGGCTGTGACTCTGTTATGGGATATTCTGTTATGGGATTTTAGTATTAAGTGCCTATCTGTTTATCTTGTTGATTTTATGCTTATATACGTGAACTAATCTTAGTCGGCCTATGATGCTTACCGGTACATAGTGTTTGTACTGATACTACCTTGCCGCACCCTTTTTGAGTGCAGATTGTGTTCCAGATATTTCATCCAGACTACATCTCTAGCTTGAATCTAGTTTGCTCGATCAGATCCGAGGGTGATCTTCTACCCATGCCATGCCACCTGAAGATCTCTCTTTCCAGATGTCTACTTTCATTCCAGACATTATTTGTTATTATATTTGACATATATTTCATTCTTTAGACATTGTTGGTTAGAGTCCTTGTACGATGACTTTCAGATTTCGGGGGGTGTAATAGTTAAGACTTCCGCACTTATATCATTTATTATTTATGACTTGGTAGACTATTTATTCATTCACATGTTCATTGATTGTTTAAATATAAATGATTAAAGAAGTTAAATTTGGCTAGTGATTAATAGGTTAACTGATAAGGGTTCGCCTACTAGTAATAATAAGGTAGGTGCCCGCACGATCGGTAATTTGGGTCGTGATAGCAATGAAATTTGAGAATTCAAATTCACCTTGAGACAACTCCCATTAAGGGATTTGTACTCGTTGACCCCAAGTACCAGAAAAAGTAAGAAAGAAATGAGAGATCTGCCGTGTTTGGGTAGTGTTTGGTGAGTGAAGGGAGAAACATTAAATGCGTTGCTCGATCTGGTCACACCAGACCTGTTAAAGGCGTGGTATTCCTATAAACCTGCCGGAAATGGCAAAAATGACGTAAGAGAGGGTCCATCGCCTTATGGAGGCGCTAGGGTTTTCTAAAAAAAACTGGCTGCGAGGCAAATGATCAAAAGGGTGTGTTTGGGTGAAAGCTTTTAAGCCAATTGGGTCGGGTCTAGCCCTATTTGGGGTTGGGCTCGGCCAACTGAAAAAGAAATAAAGGGGGAGGGGGGGGGGGGGGGGGGCGGCGGCCCAATGTATACATATGTATACCACTAGATACATATGTGTATATGTATACACATGTGTATATCTGTGTATACATATTTATGCAAAGGGAGGTCAAATGCACAATTTTAACAAATAGCCATATTTTAAAGTTGTCATTTAATTGATATTTCAATTATAGCCTTATAGAATCTAACAAATCAATTAAAACCTAATTTTGCGGAATGTGACCTAATTGGCTTAAATCATGGAAATTGATCTTCAATTAAGGTCATACTTAAACTAGCAGTTGATTATTTCAAATTGTAGCCACTTCTAGCCATACAATAAACAATTTACGGATTTTAACCGCAATTAAACACTTAATTAAATATGATAAATACTAATTTAGGCACTGAGGGGTAAAATTAATTAATTCATTTAATTATCCAAATTCCCTGAATTAAACAGAGTAAAATACTTGCTAATTGACAATTTAATAATTTAGATAATTAAATAATTATTGTAAATTGTTTTTTTTTCTTAGTTAAGTTAGCAAATGTCATAATTGTTGCAATAAATGTGTAAATTAATTTCTAAATGACTTGTAATATTATAGAAATTATTTTACCAATTAAGAATGGTAAAATATTATTTAAATAATTTTATAAAATCATTTTGACTTCTAAAAATACACATTTCACTCTGTTTGATATCCAAGGACTTTGTGTATTAAAAATAGATTATGGGAGGTCAAAAATTAGGTGTCAACAACATCCTTCCCCCCTTAGAAACATTCGTCCTCGAATGTTAAACTCTCAAGGATTCTATAAAAATTTCTACAGAGTTTTCCCTATAACTATAGGACTACTAACCTGTCACAACAACCTAAAATACACAACGCCACAAAAGGCTACAACAAGCAATAACAACAATGGCCTCACACGACCAATAATCATAAGAATTGAAACACTACGCACCTGAAGGCAGTGGTGTCTCTGCCTGGATCTCCTCTAGAAGTGGAAATAAGTGCGGATATCTAGATCTTATATCTTCCTCAGCTTCCCAAGTTATCTCCTCGATATTCCTGTTCCTCCACAGGACCTTAACTAAAGCTACATCTTTATTCCTCAATTTTCAAACCTGCCTATCTAGAATGGCAATGGGAACCTTTTCATATGACAGTTTCTCGGTGACCTGAACATCATTCACAGGTACGATTCTGGAAGGATCTCTGATACACTTACGAAGCATCGATACATGGAAGACTGGATAGACTCATTCTAAGTTTGGAGGTAGATCTAACTTATAGGCCACTTGGCCCACACTACGTACAATCTTGTAAGGTCCAATCTACCGAGGGCTAAGCTTACCCTTCTTGCCAAATCTCATAGCGCCTTTCATAGGAGATACCTTTAGAAATACCCAATCATCAACCTGGAATTCTAAGTCTCGTCTGCAATTATCTGTATAAGATTTCTGGTGACCCTGGGCTGCCAATAATCGATTCTAAATAAGCTTGACCTTCTCCACTGCTTGTTGAATCAAATCTGGCCCTGCTAACTTAGTGTCCCCCACTTCGAACCATCTAATAAGTGATCTACACTTTCGCCCATATAAAGCCTTATATGGGGCCATCTGGATACTGGAAGGATAACTATTATTGTACGCAAACTCAATAAGCAACAAATGATCATCCCAGCTACCTCTGAAGTATAACACACATGCTCGTAACATGTCCTCGAGGTTCTGAATAGTGTGCTCAACCTGCCCGTCTGTCTGGGGATGAAATGCTGTGTTAAGATTCACTTGAGTCCCCAAACCTTTCTAAAAGGATTTCCAAAAATTATTTGTAAACTGCGCTCCTCTATCAGAGACAATGGATACCGGAACACCATGAAGTCGGACTATCTCCCTAATATAAAGCTTCGCATAATCCTCAGCTGAGTAAGTAGTCTTGATAGGCAAAAAATCAAGTGATCTTTTAAGTCTATCAACAGTCACTCATATGGAATCAAACTTAATTTGAGAACAGGTCAAGCCTGTAATGAAATCCATATTAATTGCTTCTCATTTCCAAGTCGGAATCTCGATAGCTTGCAATAACCCGCCGGGTTTTCGATGCTCAAGCTTCACCTGTTGACAGTTAGGACACTAGGCCATGAACTGTGCTATGTCTTTCTTCATTACATCCCACCAATAGACTTCCTTCATATCATGATACATCTTCGTCGTCTCCGGATGAATATAATAGCAGGAATAATGAGTTTCCCCATAATATGATGACGTAATCTTGCAATATCAGGGACACACAGTCTGCCTCGATATTTGAGAACTCCACCTGCAAAAACCTCGAATGGTGACTTTTTGTTCTGAGGATATGTATCTCTATAATGGAATAACATAGGATCTTCATACTGGCGCTCCTTCACCTCAGTTACTAAAGATGAGACTGTCGCATCCTGAATAGTGAATCCTGTATCGCCCGAGTCCAATAATTGAACTCTTAGGCTAGCTAATTGCTGAAGCTCACAAGCTAACTTTCTTTTCTCTGGTTGAACATAAGATAAACTTCCTAAGGACCTGCGGCTAAGGGCATCAGCTGCTACATTCGCCTTTACGGGATGATACAAGATACTAACATGATAATCTTTTAATAACTCCAACCATCGCCTCTGCTGTTAATTCAACTCCTTCTCATTGAAGATATACTGAAGGCTTTTATGGTCTGTATAGATATCCACACGAATACCATACAAATAATGCCTCTACATCTTCAATGCATGGATCGCTGCGGCTAACTCTAGGTCATATGTCGGGTATTTCTTCTCATGTTTCTTCAACTCTCTCGAAGCATAAGCATAACCCTCAAATCCTTACCGTGCTGCATCAGTACATAACCCTCAAATCCTTCTGGAATTGTCAAGACTAGTGCTGAAATCCTTCAATGTTTAGAAACTTCTCTCACAAGCATTTGTCCACTTGAATTTAGCTGTCTTCTGAGTCAACTTCGTCAATGGTGCAGAAATGGAAGAAAAACCCTCTACAAATCTCCTGTAATAACCTGCCAAACCCAAAAAACTACGAACCTCCGTGGGTGTTGTAGGCCTCGGCCAAGTCTTTATAGCTTGAATCTTCTGCATATCCACATGGATACCATCAGCTGAAATAATATGCCCCAGAAAAGTCACAGAGTTCAACCAAAACTCACATTTAGAGAACTTTACATATAGCTCATGAGCTTAAAGAACTTTAAGGACAACACGTAAATGATCTGCGTGCTCTACTTCTGATCGAGACTATACCAAAATATCATCAATAAACACAATCGCGAACAAATCTAAGAAGGGTATGAATATGCGATTCATCAGATCCATAAATACTATCGGTGCATTAGTCAACCCCAATGACATTACACCAAACTCGAAGTGATCATACTGGTTCTGAAAGCTATCTGTGGAATATCTTTCTCTCTAACTCTCACCTAATGATATCCTGATCTTAATTCTATCTTCGAAAACCATTTATCACCCTGCAATTGGTCAAATAAATCATCCATCCTCGGAAGTGGATACTTGTTCTTTACTGTTACCTTATTCAACTGCCTATAATCAATATACATCCGCAAGGAACGATCTTTCTTCCTCACAACACTGGTGCTCCTCATGGTGATTTTCTAGGCCTGATAAAGCCTTTTTCAAGCAAGTCCTTCCGCTGCTCCTTTAATCTCAACTCAGCAGGCGCCATTCTATAAGGAGGAATGGATATTAGCTGATTATCTGTTAATACGTCAATGGAAAAATAAATCTCTCGCTCTGGTGGAAGACCTGGAAGCTAACTTGAAAATACATCTAGAAACTCATTAACTATTGGAACAGACTGAAGAGTTGGTGGCTTTGCTTTTTTATCCTGAACCGGGACTAAATGATAAATATAGCCCTTGGCAATCATCTTCCTTGCCTTGAGATAGAAAATAAATCTACCCTTTGGAGATGCTGTATTACCCTTCCACTCTAAAACTAGCTCTCCCGGAAACTGAAATCGAACCATCTTCGTTCTATAGTTAACATTAGTATAACAAGAAACTAAATAATCAATGCCCATAATAACATAAATATCTATCATATCTAACTCAATCAAGTCTGCCATAGTATGATGATCACAAACTATAACTACACAATCTCTATATATGTCACGACCCAACCAAAGGGCCATGATGGGTACCCGGAACTACCCTACCGAGCACCATTAGCATACTCTCATAATTACATCCTGGTGAACCACATGACTAACTCATAATTACCATGCCCCAAATGACCCAAATTCCATCAGACATAGGCGTCTTTATATAAATATCATCAATTATGCCCATATAATACAAGCCGACAAGGATATCAAAATGATATGCAAAATATGAACCGACAAGGCTAAAGGCTATCTAGAAATACACATCTTTGTAGGAGCCTCTACGAAGAGTATACAATATCATAAAGACTATATAGGACCCCGCCATGCCCATAAATGTACACAAAAAGAACAATACCAACTTCTACGCAATCTCTGATGGAGCAGCCTAAAGGTCTGGTCTGTCTCCCTGTCTACCTGCGGGCATGAACGCAACGTCCACAAACAAAAGGACGTCAGTCCGAACAATGTACTGAGTATGTAAGGCATGAATAGTAACATGATGAAAACATGAAGATAGCATAAGATAAAGAGAGCAATTTATACCTCATATACTTCTTAAGACGATTGTTATGCAAACTTAACCTTTCTTTAGAGGAAACGTTTCACACATATACATTATATTCTACCATTCCCGACCGTGTAGGTTCGGTGTCTCCCATACACAGCCATAACAAGGCTCGGTAATGTCCAAACCCAACTGCAGTGGTGCGCGCGTAATAGATATCATACCCGGCCGTATAGGCTCGGTGTCACAAAATAGCTATATACATATATAACATACTTGAGTATCCAAAGGAAACATTGCAACTCTATCAGGATGACATAAAGTCAGTAAATCCCCAATTTCTATTATGAATCACCATCATCATCATCATCATCTTCATCATCTTCATCATTATCATCATTACTATAAAGCACTTTTATCAATAATATCTTAAGAATCTTGAAATTCATGAGCTTCTAGCATTTTCTAGGAGTAGAACGTTATGAATATCATAGATGGATTCATGATGAGGAAATCATGCCTTAAGAAAGAAGGGTTAGCCTTAACATACCTTTACGTCTTCTTAACAACTTAACGTTCTCCTCCAAAGTCCGCAAAATCTACATTTAAGAGGATTCACACTAAGATTATGTCTTGGAAATACTCATAAGTTCTTACTAGAATAATTAGTAAGCTAGCGGAAATTGGGCAGCACTTCCGCTATTTTATCTACTTCCACCATGTTCCAAATCAACTCCCAAACAACAACGACAACTTCAACAATATCACAATTAAGAGATGTTTATTCAAATCATATCTAATATATCCCCAAAATTCATTCTCACAATCAATTTATAACAACAACTTCATTACAACCCTTATGCCCTTGCATACAACACTCCCTTATCATTATTATTACCCTTCAAACAAGATTATACTCAAAACATTCTAACAATTATAACTCAAGATAATTTACTACTAAAAATATCATCAAATCCACATTTGAACTTCCTCTTTCACTTTCTTTCCTCAATCAAGTTGTTCAACAACCAAGAATTCTCAATAACATGAAATAGATATGAAAACTAACCTTTTATGACACAAGGATAAGCTTTGGACCAATTTATTCCACTTGAGAGAAACCTCCACTTCAACACCAAAGGAATACTTGGACTATACAAACCCTACTGAGCCTCCCAACACTTGGATCTCTTGATTTTCACCTTTCATTCCTTGATTTTACTTGGGTTTGGTTCGATATGTTTAGGAGAAGGTTCTAGAACTTTCATGGACTTGGGAAATGTTGGAAATGAGCAAAAAAAAAAAAATAAGGGTCGAGTATATAACTTTAAAAAAATCTGGTACTGACCCGAATTTACGGTCCACTTTTATGGACCGTAAAAATTATACGGTCCGTATAATTGGACTGTAAAATCCAACCAGTGACTCACCCCTTCTGGAAACAATTTACAGTGGAAGTAAGCCAAATATACGGTCCATAAAAATTATACAGTCCATATATCTGACCGTAAAACCCACTTTTTCTGAAAACATATTCTCGTTGATTTGTTCAACCTTTAATCCTTCCAATACCTGCTAAACATGAACTTAACCCCTTATAACTATAAGATAAACTTGTCTAATCTCATTTAACCTTGGCAACTCCCGTATCCAAGGCTAGAATCCTGTATCCAAGGCTATAACCACTAACACACAAAGAATTTCAATATACAAAACCACGAGGCGTAACATCCTTCCCCCTTTAAAAACATTCGTCCTCGAATGTTAGACTCTTAGGGATTCTATAGAAATTTTGCCAGAGTTTCCCCTGTAACTATAATACTGCCATCCTATCACAACACCCAAAATATATATCACCTCACAGGGCTACAACAACAACAACAATAATGTCCACACACAACCAAGAAATCATCGAAAGAAAGCATTACATACCTGAGGACAATGGTGCCTCTATCTGAATCTCTTCTAGGAGTGGAAAAAATGTGGATACTTGAACTTCATATCTTCCCCAGCTT
Organism: Lycium barbarum; assembly: GCF_019175385.1. Classification (NCBI taxonomy): domain Eukaryota; kingdom Viridiplantae; phylum Streptophyta; class Magnoliopsida; order Solanales; family Solanaceae; genus Lycium; species Lycium barbarum. The sequence continues at coordinate 89,727,929 of NC_083343.1, forward strand.
CCCAAGTCATTTCTTCTCTATTATTATTTCTCCATAGAACTTTAATCAAAGCAACGTCTTTAGTTCTGAGTCTCCGAACTTGCCTATCTAGAATAGCAATGGGAATTTATTCGTAGGATAATTGCTCTGTGACCTAGACATCACCTACGGGTACAATTCTGGAAGGATCTCTAATGCACTTACGAAGCATCAAAACATGGAAAACCGGATAGACTGACTCCAAATACGAAGGTATATCTAACTCATAAGCCACATGGCTCTACCTTGCATACAATCTTATAAGGCCCAATATACCGAGGGCTAAGCTTTTACTTTTTACCAAATCTCATGATGCCTTTCATCGGCGAGACCTTCAAGAATACCCAGTCATTAACTTGGAACTCCAAGTCCCGTCGACGATTATCTGCATAAGATTTTTGACGACTCTGAGCTGCCAATAATCAATCCTGAATAAGCTTGACCTTTTCCATGGCTTTCTGGATCAAGTCTGTCCCTATTAACTTAGTTTTTCCCACTTCGAACCACCCAATTGGTGATCTACACTTGCGCCCATACAAAGCCTCATACGGGGCCATTTGGATGCTGGATTGGTAACTATTGTTATAAGCGAACTTAGTAAGCGGTAAGTGATCATCCCAACTACCTCCAAAATCTAACACACATGCCCGTAGCATATCCTCAAGAGTCTGAATGGTGCACTTAGCTTGCCCATCAGTCTGTGGATGAAATGTTGTACTAAGACTCACCTGGATCTCCAAACCTTCTTGGAAGAATTTCCAAAATTTAGCTATAAAATGTGCTCTTCTGTCAAAAATAATGGATACTGGAACACCATGGAGTCGTATTATCTCCTTGACATAAAGCTTCGCATAATGTTCAGCTGAGTATGTAGTTCTGACTGGAAGAAAATAAGCTGACTTCATAGGTCTATTCACAATTACCCATATAGAATCATACTTACGCTGAGAGCGAGGCAAGCCTGCAATAAAATCTATATTAATCAGTTCCCATTTCCAAGTCGGGATTTCCATAGCTTGCAATAATCCACTGGGCTTTTGATGCTCAATCTTTACTTGCTGACAGTTAGAACATTGAGCTACGAATTCTGCTATGTCTCTCTTCATTCCGAACCACCAATATATGGATTTAAGATCATGATACATTTTCGTCGCTCACGGATGCACAGAATAATGAGAACAATGGGCTTCCTCAAAAATCTGATGACGTAATCCTGCAACAAAAAGGTACACACAATCTACCTCGACATCTGAGAACTCCATCTGCAAAAATCTCAAAGGATGACTTTTTCTTTTGAGGAATTGTATATCTATAATGAACTAATATGGGATCCTTATACTGGCGTTCTTTCACCTCAACCACCAGTGACGGAACAACAGAATTCTGAATGGTAACTCCCATATTGCCCGAGCCCATTAAATGGACTCTTATTCTTGCTAACTGCTGAAGCGCATGAGCTAACTCTCTCTTCTCGGGCTGAATGTTGCATAAGCTACCCATAGATCTATGTCTAAGAGCATCAGCTACGACGTTCGCTTTTCCGGGATGATATAGAATGCTAACATCATAATCTTTCAACAACTCCAACCATCACCTTTGTCGTAAATTCAACTCTTTCTGCTTGAAAATATACTGGAGACTCTTGTGATCTGTATAAATATCAACATGAACACCATACAAATAGTGCCTCTACATCTTCAATGCATGAATCACAGCAGCTTACTCTAGATCATGGGTCGGGTAGTTTTTCTCATGTTTTCGCAACTGCCTTGAACTATAGGCAATAACTTTACCGTGCTGTATCAACACTCAACCCAACCCAACCCTATGCCTAAGGCATCATAATAAACAACATAGCCCTCCGATCCTTCTGGAAGTGTCAGAACCAGGGCCGAAGTCAATCTATCCTTCATCTCCTGAAAACTGCGCTCACAAGCATCCATCCATTAAAATTTAGCTAATTTCTAAGTCAGCTTCGTCAATGGTGCAGAAGTAGAAGAAAAGCCCTCTACGAATCGTCTGTAATAACCTGCCAAGCCCAGAAAACTACGAACCTCTGTAGGTGTTGCACGTCTCGGCCAAGTCTTTACAGCTTCAATCTTTGGGTATCCACCCGAATACCATTAGCGGAAATAATATGCCCTCAGAAAAATTACACAATTCAACCAATACTCATATTTTGAGAAATTTGCATATAGCTCCCGAGCCTGAAGAACTCTAAGGACAGTACGTAAATGATCCACATGTTGTTCCTCGGATCTAGACTATACCAGGATATCGTCAATAAACAAAATCACAAGCAAATCTAGGAAAGGCCTGAACACATTATTCATCAAATCCATGAACACCACCGGTGCATTAGCCAACCTAAACGACATTACTCAAAACTCGAAATGACCATATCTAGTTCTGAAGGCTGCCTTTTGAATGTCCTTCTCCCTAACTCTCACCTGATGATACCCGGATCTTAAATCTATCTTTGTGAAATATTTGGCACCTTGCAACTGATCAAATAAATCATCAATCCTTGGAAGCAGATATTTATTCTTGATCGTCACCCTATTCAGCTGTCTGTAATCAATACACATTCACAAGGAGCCATCTTTCTTTCGTACAAATAACACAGATGCTCCCCATAGTGACAAACTAGGCCTAATAAAGCCTTTCTTAAGCAAATCCTTCAATTGCTCCTTAAACTCTTTCAACTCTACAGGAGCCATTCTATATGGAGGAATAGATATGGGCTTAGTATCCGGTAGCACATCGATTGCAAAATCAATCTCCCACTTGGGTGGAAGGCCTGGAAGCTCATCTTGAAACTTATTCACCATAGGGACAGATTAGAGAGTTGGCGACTCTGCCTCTATATCTTGAACCGAGACTAAGTGATAAATATAGCCTTTAGCAATCATCTTTCATGCCTTGAGATTGGAAATAAACCTACCTCTCGGAGATGCCGTATTACCCTTTCACTCTAAAACTGGTTCACCAGAAACTGGAAACGAAACATTTTGGTTCTACAATCAACATTGGCATAGAAAGAAGCCAACCGATCCATACCCATAATGACATCAAAATCTACCATTTTCAACTCATGTAGATCAGCTATAGTATGATGGTCACAAATCATAATCACACAATTTCTATAGACCCGGCTAGTTATTACTAGGTCACTGATGGGTGTAGACACCTCAAAAGGTTTAATTCTCTTAGGTGTCACCCCAATTCGATCGGCAATATAAGGAGTAATATATGACGATGTAGATCCTGGATCAATCAATGCATATACATCATGAAAAGATACTGATAATATACGTCTGACAACATCAGGGGAAGACTCAAGATCTAGCTGCCCAGCCACTGCAAAAATACGGTGCTGAGGACCACTCAAACTGGGTATTCCTCCTCTACCTCTACCACGACCTACTAGTGTTTGTAGGCTTTGCCTCAGAGCGTGTATAGATGATAAAGAACCAGTTGCTGGTCCTGTAGGCTGAACCGTACCTCTACTACCTCAGAATGGACACTCATGCATAATATGGCCTGACTGGCCGCAAGCATAACAAACATCCGAACCTAATTGGCACTGTCCCCAATGTAGCTTCCCACACTGAGTGCATTGTGGTAAGGGTGGTCTCATCTGGCCTGAATCACCCCTAAACTGAGAGACCAAAGCTCTGAAACTCTGACCCGGTCCGAAGTGACTAGGTCTATCAAATCTCTAGCCCACATATCGTGGAGGTGCACTAGTCGCTGAATGGCCGGAGTGCCTAGAATACGGCTGCCTCTGCCCTCTTTTAAACTCACTAACCGGACCTAAAGATCTAGCCCTCTTACTATAACCCCTATCATGCTCACATTCACTCTTCCGCTGTTGTTGTCGTTCTTCCTGATTCTAAGCATGGGCCTGAATACGAGAAATATCCATACCCTTCTTAAGTGAGGCTGACAAACACTCATCCATCAAATGTGGCCCCAAGCCATTCACAAATCGGTGAACGCGATCTCCCATATGATTTACCATGGCTGAAGCATACCTGGAAAAAGAATTAAAACAAAGGCTATACTCTAGGGCACTCCTATTCCCCTGTCTAAGGTTCAAGAACCTGTCAACTCTAGCCCGTCGAACCTCTGGCAGAAGATAGTGTCGGAGAAAAGCATCTACAAACTCTTGCCATACCGGCGGAGGTGTGTTGACTCCTCTAGAAGACACCCAAAGCATACCAATGAACCGCAACATCCCGTAACCTATAGGAGGCCAACTCTACCGACTCAATATCCGAAGCATGTATTACCCACAATGTTCTCAATATTCCATCTATAAAGCTCTGCGGGTCCTCATTCGGTTTTGACCCAAAGAATTCTGGAGGGTTCAAAACTAATGAAATCACGGGCTCTGGCATTTACAACTCTATCACCATGTTCCGTACCTTGCCACTGGGCCTGTGCGGCGACTAACTGGCTCAGCAAATGAATGGCCTGAGGCATCTGGTGGAGGAACTGGAGGGGGGGCGGGGGTTGAGCTGGAGATAATGCTCCTCTGAAATAAGTAGAGTATTAAAGGAACGAGATGGAACCTCATTCTGAGACACGCCCTTATCTACTTCTGTACGCGGTATCCGTTCAGTCCTCCTGCCTGCCACTGTCTTGCCTTTCTGGGCTGTTGTAGCTTTTCTCTTTACAGGCATTACTGAAAACATAATGCACGGTTAGGAAAAAAGGAAGTTCTTATATCATGGCTCTATCGCACGATCTATGATGAGGAAGAAAGGTCAATCATTCGTAAATGCCCGCAGCCTCCTATTTACAAGTGTGGCGCGCTTCACACCTATAAACAAGACTCTAATGGACACAACTCGTAGACACACCCTAGGACGAACTACTCTGACATCACTTTTGTCACGACCCAATAAGAGGGCCATAATAGGCACCCGAAACTACCCTACTAAGCACCTTTTAGCATACTCTCACAATCACATCTAGGTGAGCCACATGGCTAACACATAATTACCATGCCCCAAATGACATAAATTCCATTGGACATAGGCGCCTTTATATAAAAATCATTAACTATGCCTATATAATACAAGCCAACAAGGCTATCAAAATGATATACATAATATGAACCGACAAGACTAAGGGCTATCTAGCTATACACATCTATCTATGAGCCTCTATGAAGAGCATACAATATCATAAAGACGGGACAGGACCCCATCATGCCCATAAATATACACAAAAAGAATAATACCAACTTCTATGCAATCTCTAATGGAGCATCCTTAAGGTCTAGTTTGTCTCCCTGTCTATCTACGGGTATGAAAGCAGCGTTCACAAACAAAAGGACGTTAGTATGAATAATATACTCAGTATGTAAGCCATGAATAGTAACATGAGATAAAGAGAGGAATTTATACCTCATACATTTCTTACGACGATTCTTATGCAAACATAACCTTTTTCTAGAGGAAACGTTTCACACATACACATTATATCATACCATACTCGACCATGTAGGTTCGGTATCTCCCATACCCAGCCATAACAAGACTCGGTATTGTCCATACCCAACTGCAGTGGTGCGCGCGTAATAGATATCATACCCGGCCATATAGGCTCGGTGTCACAAAATAGCTATATACATATATAACATACATGAGTATCTAAACAAACATTACAACTCTATCGCGGTGCCATAAAGTCGGTAAACTCCCGATTTCTATTATGGAATCACCACCATCATCATCATCATTATCATCATTACGATGAAGAACGTTTATCAATAATATCTTAAGAATCTTGAAAGTCATGAGCTTCTAGCATTTTCTAGGAATAGAATGTTATGAATATCATAGATAGATTCACGATGAGGAAATCATGCCTTTAGAATTAAGGGTTAGCCTTAACATACCTTTACGTTTTCGTAACTACTTAAAATTCTCCTCCAAAGTCCGCAAAATCTACATTCAAACGGATTCACACTAAGGTTAAGTCTTGGAAATACTCATAAGTTCTTACTAGAATAATTAGTAAGCTAGCGGAAATTGGGCAGAACTTCCCCTATTTCATCTACTTCAACCATGTTCCAAATCAACTCCCAAACAACAACGACAACTTCAACAATATCACAATTAAGAGATTTTTATTCAAATCATATCCAATATAACCCCAAAACTCATTCTCGCAATCAATTTATAACAACAACTTCATTACAACCCTTTTGCACTTGTATACAACACTCATTTATCATCATTATTACCCTTCAAACAAGGTTATACTCAAAACATTCTAATAATTATAACTCAATTTAATTTACTACTCAAAATATCATCAAATCCACATTTGAACTTCCTCTTTCACTTTCTTTCCTCAATCAAGTTGTTCAACAACCAAGCATTCTCAATAATATGAAATAGATATGAAAACTGACCTTTTATCACATAAGGATAAGTTTTGGACCAATTTATTCCCCTTGAGAGAAACCACCACTTCAACACCAAAGGAATTCTTGGACTATACAAACCCTAGTGAGCCTCCCAACACTTGGATCTCTTGATTTTCACCTTTCAATCCTTGATTTTACTTGGGTTTGGTTGGATATATTTAGGAGAAGGTTCTAGAACTTTCATGGACTTGGGAAATGTTGGAAATGAGCAAAAATGTATAAGGGTCGAGTGTATAACTTAAAAAAAATCTTGAACCGACCCGATTTACGGTCCACTTTTACGGACCGTAAAAATTATACAGTCTGTATAATTGGACCCTAAAATCCAACCAGTAACTCACCTCTTCTGGAAATAATTTACGGTGGAAGTCAGCCAGATATACGGTCTTAAAAATTATATGGTCCGTATATCTGACCGTAAAACCCATTTTTTCTGAAAACATATTCTCATTGATTTGTTTAACATTTAATCCTTCCAATACCTGCTAAACATGAACTTAACCCCTTATAAATATAAGATAAGCTCGTCTAATCTCATTTAACCTTGGTAACTCCCATATCCAAGGCTAGAACCACTAACACACAACGAATTGCAATATACAAAACCACGAGGCATAATAATATACCCTTATAGCTATCACCGGATCACTAACGGATATAGACACCTTAGAAGGATTAATCGACTCGGGTTTCACCCCAAACTGACCAACAATAAAGGGGGTAACATACGACAATATAGATCTGGATTTATCTCTGCATATACATCATGAGAAGATACTAGTAGTATACCTATAACCATATCAGGCGAAGACTCGAGATCCTATCAACCAACTAATGCATAAATACAATTTTGAGGACCGGTTGAGCTGGACGCTCCCCCTCTGCCTCTATCGCGGCCTGCTAATGTCTGAGAGCCTTGTCCCGAACGGCCTACAAATAATGACAAACAAGCTGCTGATCCGGTAGGCTGAACTACACTTTTACCACCCCTTGATGGACACTCACGCATAATATGACCTAGCTGACTACAGGCATAACAAGCATCTGAACCCAAGCAACACTGCCCAGTATGTAGCTTATGACACTGAGCACACCGTGGTAAAGATGGCCTCATCTGGCCTGAATCACCTATATACTAAGAACAAGAGGTTCTAGAACCCTGACCTGGTCCTGAATAAATAGATCGATCAAATCTCTATCCTGTAAATCGCAGAGGTGCACTAGCCGTTGAATGGCATGAATGCCTAGAATACTGTAGTCTCTGATCCCTTCTGAACTTACTACCAGCTCCAGAAGATCTAACTCCCTTACTATGACCCCTATCATGCTCACCCTCAACCCTTCGCTGCTGGTGATGCTCCTCAAGATTCAGAGTGTGTTTTGAAGTACTGGAAATGTCTATTCCCGTCTGAAGTGAAGCCGTCATACAGTCATCAATAAAATATGGCCCCAATCCACTCTCAAACCGATAAACACGGTGTTCCATGTTAGCTACCATAGCTGGCGCATATCTAGCCAATGAATTAAAATGAAGTCTATACTCTCGAGCCCTCATGTTCCCCTTTCTAAGGTTCAGGAACCTATCAGCTCGAGCCTGTCGAATCTCTGGCGGCAAATAATGTTGAAGAAAGGCATTTGTTGTTACACCTCAAAATATTTTTCGTTTATGCACAGTGAATAGACTGACGAAGGGCACAACGTACATGATATTTTGATAGGTAAGAAATAACATTTGATGATTCTAAATGAGATTTCAAAGACAAGTGAAATAGGAGACGGAAGTTGTTAAGGAAAGCAAGGTATAGGTGGTGTGTCGGGCAAGATTTACGAGTATTGAATTAGTGATGGCTTAATGATGTTTTGGAGAAGAGTTATAATATCCCTTAGATTGTTAATGAGGTGTTAAACAACTGTCAAGAAGGTTCCATAAGGATTGGAGATCAAACGAAGTGATGAGAACAACATCAGAGAAAAGATGGGTTACACGGCCGATTATACGATCCGTATAATGTTATACGGTCCATATAATGGTCTGCAGAATCGTCACAGTGAAGGTCCCTCACTGATGGGATTATACGGTCACTTATACGGACCATATAATGCTCACAGAAGCGAAGTGTGGTTGGGATGATTTCACGATCATTTACACGGACCGTATAAGTGTCCGTATAATAATGTCGGGACAAATTTTTATTTTATAAAAAGAGCACCCCAAGTTCATTTATTTCATTCTCATTTTCTCTCCACACCTTAAGAACTCTCTAGAACACTCTCCACACTTCTTCTACAAGAATCCAAGAGAAATGAAAGGAACTCATTGAAGTTCATCTAAGCCAAGAAATTCCAATGGAAGTGAACTAGGGTTTTGGTGCAAGAGAAGTATTTCCACTCAAGGCTTATTCCTACATTATCTAAGGTGAGTTTTATGATCTTTTCATGTTGTTTAAGGTAATGAGGGGTTGAAAGACTTAGATTATGGAAGGAGAAAGAAAATGGGTCACAAAGATAAGAATAATGAGATTTTGAATAGTAGTTGCAATGAGTCATGAATATTCATATGTTGTGAGTGTAAGTGTGCTATAAGTGACATTTAGAATATGGAATAAGTATTATGTGTGAGAAAATGCAATAGTGAACTATGACCATGATTTTGGAGGAATTGAAGTAAAATTGTGAAATGTGGATAATGTAGATGAATGATGATTGTTACTTATAATGTTGGGAATGTTGTTATCGATGTTTGAGAGTTTATATGTAATATGATGGAAGTTGTATAAAAAAAGGAAATGTTGCCCAATTTTCTCTAGCTTTAGTAAGCACGTTCTTATAATCGTTTAGCTAATGTTAATACAAACTCCCTTGAAGGTAAAGACATGAGCGTTGAAGGAGAACGATCAAGCGGTAGAATAGATAAAGGGAAAAGGTGTGTAAGGGTAGTCCCTTCTTTCTAAGGCATGACTCCTATGGCATGAATCCTCCTATCTTTCCATATTTTACTACAAATCAGAAATTATGAGTCTACGATTATAAAGAGCTTCATACAAGATAAAGAAAAGAGATACATTACGAGCATGACAATACTGATGATGAATCTAAGTCTAGAAGTCCTAAAGCTCATGATATGACATTCCTACGAAGCTAATGATCCTTGTATGATTCCTATGATATTATTTTCCCTACCTCTCCATGACTTTCTTACATTCTGGGAACTATGAGTCAACGTTGATAGAGAGCTTCTTATAAGATAAAGATGAGAAATATATCATGAATACGATAATAATGATGATAAGTTTAAGCCTAGAGATTCTAAAGCAAGATATGATGTCTATGAAGTTAATGATCCTATTTACGATCCTTTGATGTTGTTCATGGTGTACACTCACCTTAAAATGTTAGTTCCTTCAAGGTGAGATATGATGAATATGATTACTCCATAATGTAATCGGGGGTTCTCGACCTTATGTCACCCCGATATTGTTATAGATTGTCTATAAGCTCTAATGTATGTCCTATGATCAATGTTCCGAAAAATTACGAGCCTATGTTCATAGGGTGTTTCATATGAGATAAAGGTAACAGATATATTACGAGCACGATGACAATAATAGTGGTAAAGATAATGACGACGACGATAATAGTGATAATAATAACGATGACGATGTTAATAGTGATAATGATAATGATGACGACGATAATAGTGATAACGGCAATGATGACGACGATAATAGTGATGACGATAATGATGACGACGATAATGTATGTGATACTGTCACTATGAAAAGCCCGGAGGACATGTATGTGATACTGTCAAGCCACTATGTGACTGAATACGGATAAGGTTTAATGTGTAGGAGCAGATACGGTACTATGATATATATATATATATATATGATACGATGATGTATGCGCTATCATGATACATGTACTATGATTATATATGATATAGGCATGAAAGGTATCCACCCTTAAAAGTTACGCAGGTTATATCTTCATCTTATGGCTTATGATTTCTCTATTATGTTCATTTCATTCATGCCTTACATACTCTGTACAATATTCGTGCTGACGTCCGTTTTCTTTGGACGTTGTGTTCATGCCCACAGGTAGACAGGGAGGCGACCCAGGTTTATAGAAGCCGATAAGCAGACTTTTGAGAGCACTCCATTATTCCGGAGGTGCCATTGATTTACTGTTTTGTGTACATATATGTTGTTGGGCACGACGGGGTCCTGTCCCGTCCATATATCTAGTACTCTAGTATAGGGTCGTAGATACGTATGTGTGGGTAGCATGGTCTCACGATGTCCTTATTGTATGTATATTATTTTGATAGCCGAAGGGCTTATGTATATAAAGGTAATTATGTTCAAAGTGAAAAATGGTTTTCCTATGATTCGAGTATTAGATTAATGGATGAACGCTTGATGTGTACAATGGGTAATGGTACGAGCGGTGCTCGGTGGTTAGCCTCGGGTACCCATCATGGCCCCTAGTAAGATCGTGACAAAAGTGGTATCAGAGCAGTTCAGTCCTAGGAAGTGTTTACGAGCCGTGTCTAGTAGAGTCTTGTTTATGGTGTGTTGTGTGCCACATCTATAAACAGGAGGCTACAGGGCATTTAGGATGGTTACTCTTCTTTCATCTCTAAGATCATGTGATAGAGCTAAGCCATAGGAAATGAGATTCCTTATACTAACCCTTGATTGCAGCAGAAGAACTGTATTGACAAAAGAAAGTGATTGATGACATTGAAAGTTACAGAGGTATGCCCCTTCGTTGAGGCTACGTTATCGGAATATGTATTTATATGATAATGGATTGGTTGTCATAGAGGTAAGTCAGTGTAAGTACAACAGAGGAATTTACTAAAGGTATCTCTTGATGATAAGTTCAGTTATAAGTTTGTGAACTAAACAAATTAAATGAATCAGAACAAAGGTAAGCGACGGTACGAAAAATGTGTGTCGAGTAAGGTAAGAATATTGAGGTATAATTGAAATGTAAAGCTGAAGGATGAAAGGGAAAGTAAATAGGAAGGGATAACAGGGTAGATCGCTAAAGGATCAAGTACATCTCGAAGTGTGATATATGAGGTAAATTTCGACATCTTTGTGCTTTTACTTGAAAATGGGAGCCCTGTGTGGCTGAGATATGTCGTACATATATATTGGCCCTGTGAGGCATTGTTGGTATTTGCTGCGTGCAGGTTTTGGGACAGTAAAAAATATAGAGGAAACTCCGCCGAAATTTTCCTAGAATCTAAAGGAGATAAGATATAAGCTTGTAATATGTCCTAACGGGAAAAGATGTTGTGCAAAAAGTAATGGCAGGACGAGATTAAGTTAGGAGTATCGTTAACAACTACAAGAGATAAGTTAAATACTATTGAATTGATAGTAATGGCGATTATAAGATCGACATTGATACGGTAAAGAGAAATGCTAGAGTAAATTAGGGAGACTGGTAGTGCTAAAACACGGCATAGGAGAGGAATGGTAACTCTAATAGAGTGCGATACTGGAGTATTGATTGGATGGATAAGCATGAGTAAGATACAATAAGTTAATTAACAAAATAAAGTAATAGCATGACTGATGCAGAGGTATGAAATACGAAGGGGTATAACGAATGTGAATCCATTGGTAAAACAACTTATATGGTAAGTGTAATAGGGCTAATTAGAAAGAGTAACAAGTTGAGTATGCTTACTTCGCAAGGTTTATTCTACTTTACGAGCAGGCTTGCGAACGAGGTAAAGAAGTGGCACTCTATAGCGTTCATTATGATCAAGATATAATGAGAGCGTGGCAAGAACTGTAATACAATGTAAGAAAAGTATAGTGAGGAAGCGACTAAAGATGTGACATGTTCTATATGAATAAAGAATGAATGCAGGTGTGAAACCAGCGAGCGAGCCCTGGGGCAGTAGATAAGAAAGCTTATAACACCTTGTTAGAAAAATCCAACATAGAGGTTTCGCAATGACAGGAATGATAGCAAGCAAACTTGAAAAAGGAATCAGAGAAATGTGATATGGCAAAGTAGTAGTAGTTTGTGATTTGTATAATCGAGAGTATGAGTGATATCTTTAGCTGGATGTAAAAGACCAAGACTACAGAAAGATGAATAATGAAATAGGACGATTGTTAGAAAAAGGATCAACACAATAAGGATGAGAGGGGATAATTAGAATGAACAGAATAAGTTTTGGAAGCGAAGAATGGATTATACAAAGGTACTATATTCTAAAGGACAAAGCGGTACTAAGTTAAGAATAGGATTCCTCGTGTGAAGAATAAAGGATTGATTATAAAACGGGAGGAAATAAGATAAATTGAGGAGGAAGGAATGTAAAGGAATAAGAACGGGAATAGAATGAGAAGGAAATGCGCCGCAAAGTACGCTCACTTAAGAAGTAGTCGTGTTATGATTAAAGGAAGATGCATCTCCTACGAATATCCTATACCAAGTTATAACAAGTAAAGTATATGAAGTAATGAGTTGAAAAGAAAAAGGTGGCCATGAGTTATGAGTTTACCGTACGACGATAAAGCGATAGAGCAAAGCTATCATCAACAACAAATACAATATGATTGTGATTGGTTTTGAAATCAAAGTTGAGTGTAACACAAAAGTAAAAGAGTTTGAGGCATAAGGGGTATTAGTTGTGCATGAGACTCAGGCCCTGGAAAACAAAGATGCCGTTACAAGTGAACTTTGAGCACCGAAGAAGAGGGCAAGCGACATTGCATAGATGGTATGGATAACTAGACATACTACTATTGTGAGCATCCCTATGGGGCAAAAAGTTGTTAATTGGAGCGGATTTAGACATTGACTCATAACTACCAGATGAGCTAAGTAAAATACATCCTCGTTCGGGTTGTTATGTCGGTTGTATTACTCAATTACAAAACTGCAAGATAAGTATGTTAAGACTTCACACATGAATTATCGTAGCTATAAATTATGGGAAACAGCATGAATAAGATGTAGTATAGTAAGGGATATATGAATTCAAGATTTGAAGGTGAGGCAACGGATCTGAGAATGGTACAAGTAAAATGCTTAAAGAGGGGAAGCGAGTAAAGAGAATACAAGTGTAGAGATTGAAACGATGGATCCGAAGATGTGACAGATATAGACTCTAAAACAAAGAGTGAGAGTTGTGCAGAAATGAGTCTAATGACTAGTAAATAAATGAACATGAATCGAGCAGGCATCTGAGACTATACTGGAAATCATTCGCGAAAACCACCGAACCTTCAAGGTCGGGTATGCTATGGATATGAATATGAACACGAATATGTATACGGATATGGATACATGTATAGGTATAGATATGTATGTACACGAATCACGCAAGAACGATTATGTAACTTGCAAGTATTTATGCGCCGCCAATGAAACCAAGTGGGTACTTAAAAAGAGGAGTAAAAAGTAAACAAGAATAGTGTGGTCATGATACTTCGGGTCAGTTGAAGGAAAATATATGGTGAATTGAGTTGAAATGTTGAGTTGGGATTATCGTTAAGGATAAATAGGATAATTACTTGGAATATGATATAAGTACATGTTATATGCTTCCTACGCTAGCCCTGGGGGTGTGACAACTTACGAATGCAATAAAGTCACTGAATGAAGAGGGGCACGACATGATAGACGGGTCCTAGTTAGAATTGATTCTTTATAAGATCATCATAACCAATATACTCGTATAGGGTCGGTTCAACATTCGAGGACGAATGTTCCCAAGGGGGGAAGAATGTTACACCTCGAAACAATTTCATTTATGCACAGTGAATAGACTGACAAAGGGCACGACGTACATGATGTTTTGATAAGTAAGAAAAAAAAATTGATGATTCTAGATGAGATTTCAAAGACATGTGAAGTAGGAGACGAAAGTTGTTAAGGAAAGGAAGGTATAGGTGGTGTGTCGGGTAATATTTACGAGTATTGAATTAATGATGGCTTAATGATGTTTTGGAGAAGAGTTATAATGTCCCTTAGATTGTTAACGAGGTGTTAAAAAAGTGTCAAGAAGGTTCCATAAGGATTGGAGATCAAACGAAGTGACGAGAACAAGATCAGAGAAAAGATGGGTTACATGGCCAATTATACGGTCCGTATAATGGTCCGCAGAATTGTCACAGTGAAGGTCCCTCACTGATGGGATTATACGGTCACTTATACGGACCGTATAATGTGCCGTATAATGGTCACAGAAGCGAAGTGTGGTTGGGATGATTTCACGGTCACATATACGGACCGTATAAATTTATACGGACCGTATAAGTGTCTGTATAATATTGTCGGGATAGATTTTTATTTTAGAAAAAGAGCACCCCAAGTTCATTTATTTCATTCTCATTTTCTCTCCACATCTCAAGAACTCTCTAGAACACTCTCCACACTTCTTCTACAAGAATCCAAGAGAAATTAAGGATCAACTTCATCAAACCAACAAAATCAAGTGTAAGGAACCCATTGAAGTTCATCTAAGCCAAGAAATTCCAATGGAAGTGAACAAGGGTTTTGTTGCAAGAGAAGTATTTCCACTCAAGGCTTATTCCTACATAATCTAAGGTAAGTTTTATGATCTTTTCATGTTGTTTAAGGTAATGAGATTTTGAATAGTAGTTGGAATGAGTCAGGAATATTCATATGTTGTGAGTGTAAGTGTTCTATAAGTGACATTTAGAATATGGAATAAGTATTATATGTGAGAAAATGCAATAGTGAACTATGACCATGATTATGGATGAATTGAAGTAAAATTGTGAAATGTGGATAATGTAGATGAATGATGATTGATTCTTATAATGTTGCGAATGTTGTTATGGATGTTTGGGAGTTGATATGTAATATGAGGGAAGTTGTATAAACAAAGGAAATGTTGCCCAATTTTCTCTAGCTTTAGTAAGCACGTTCTTATAATCGTTTAGCTAATGTTAATACAAACTCCCTTGAAGGTAAAGACGTGAGCGTTGAAGGAGAACGATCAGGCTGTAGAATAGCTAAAGGGAAAAGGTGTGTAAGGCTAGTCCCTTCTTTCTAAGGCATGACTCCTATGGCATGAATCCTCCTATCTTTCCATGATTTTCCTACATATAAGAAATTATGAGTCTACGATTATAAAGAGCTTCATACAAGATAAAGAAAAGAGATACATTACGAGCATGACAATACTGATGATGAATCTAAGTCTAGAAGTCCTAAAGCTCATGATATGACATTCCTACGAAGCTAATGATCCTTGTATGATTCCTATGATATTATTTTCCCTACCTCTCCATGACTTTCTTACATTCCGGGAACTATGAGTCAACGTGGATAGAGAGCTTCTTATAAGATAAAGATGAGAAATATATCATGAATACGATAATAATGATGATAAGTTTAAGCCTAGAGATTCTAAAGCAAGATATGATGTCTATGAAGTTAATGATCCTATTTACGATCCCTTGATGTTGTTCATGGTGTACACTCACCTTACAATGTTAGTTCCTTCAAGGTGACATATGATGAATATGATCACTCCATAATGTAATCGGGGATTCTCGTTCTTATGTCACCCCGATATTGTTATAGATTGTCTATAAGCTCTAATGCATGTCCTATGACCAATGTTCCTAAAAATTACGAGCCTATGTTCATAGAGGGTTTCATATGAGATAAAGGTAACAGATATGTTACGAGCACGATGACAATAACAGTGGTAAAGATAATGACTATGACGATAATAGTGATAATGATAACGATGACGATGTTAATAGTGATAATGATAATGATGACGACGATAATAGTGATAACGGTAATGATGACGACGATAATAGTGATGACGATAATGATGACGACGATAATGGTGGTGATGATAATGATGACGACGATAATAGTGATAACGATAATGATGACGACGATAATGGTGATGATGATAATGATGACGATGATAATAGTGATGACGCTAAAGATGGTTTTGGGCTTTTACGTATATGTGCCTATGTATGTCTATTATGAAATCCCGAGCTTATATGGTCGGGTAGAATATATATATATATATATATATATATATATATATATATATATACTGCGCGCGCACCACTGCAGTTGGGTACAGATAACACTGAGCCTTGGTAAGGCCAGGTACGGACAACACTGAGCCTTTGTAGGGCCAGGTACGCATAACAGCAAGCTTTATTATAGCTGGGTACGTAAGATACCGAACCTATATGGTCGGGTATGATACTACTATGTATTTAAATGTATGAAAATCCCGGAGGACATGTATGTGATACTGTCGAGCCACTACGTGGCCGAATACGGATAAGGTTTAATGTGTATGAGCAGAAACGGTACTATGATATATATATGATATGATGATGTATGCGCTATGATGATACATGTAGTATGATTATATATCATATAGGCATGAAAGGTATCCACCCTTAAAAGTTACGCAGGTTATATCTTCATCTTATGTCTTATGATTTCTCTATTATGTTCATTTCATTCATGCCTTACATATTCAGTACAATTTTCGTACCGATGTCCGTTTTCTTTGGACACTGTGTTCATGCCCACAGGTAAATAGGGAGGCGACCCAGATTTATAGAAGCCGATACGTAGACTTTTGAGAGCACTCCATTATTCCGGAGGTGCCATTGATTTACTATTTTGTGTACATATATGTTTTTGGGCATGACGGGGTCCTGTCCCGTCCATATGTCTAGTACTCTAGTAGAGGCTGGTAGATACGTATGTGTGTGTAGCATGGTCTCACGATGTCCTTATTGTATGTATATTATTTTGATAGCCGAAGGGCTTATGTATATAAAGGTAATTATGTTCAAAGTGAAAAATGGTTTTCCTATGATTCGAGTATTAGATTAATGGATTAACGCTTGATGTGTGCGATGGTAATGGTACGAGCGGTGCTCGGTGGTTAGCCCCGGATACCCGTCATAGCCCCTAGTCAAGTCGTGACATTTGTGAACTCCTGCCACACGAGTGGGGATGCATTAACCCCTCTAGAAGACACCTAAGTCTCATACCAATAGACAATAACATCTTGTAATCTATAGGAAGCCAACTCCACTGACTCGGTGTCTGAAGCATGCATCACCCGAACCATCCTTAACATCCCATCTATAAAGTTCTATGGGTACTTGTTTTATTTCAACCCAAAGAATTCTGGAGGGTCTAAATTAATAAAATCTCAAACTCTGGCACTAACAGCCCTATCACCATAACCCGCACCTTAACGCTGGGCCTGGGCAGCTACCAACTAGATCAATAGTTAAATAGCCTCTCACATCTCCTGACATGAGGATCCATTGGAGGAACTGGGGGTACAAGAGCTGGAGCTGCTCTATGCTCATCTGGAGCGGCGAAGTATGAGAGGACCGAGATGAAACCTCATTCCAGGACTCGCCCTGCTCAACCTCTATAGGTGGTACCCGTCCAGTTCTCCTACCGGCCACTAACTTGCCCTTCTGAGTCGTTGAAGCTTTCCTCATCATAGGCATTATTGAAATCATAGCACAGGATTAGGAAAAAGGGAATCCTCATAACATCGCTCTATCGCACGATCTAGGATGAGAAAGAAACATTAATCGTCCTAAATGTCTTGTAACTTCCCGTTTATAGGTGTGGCGTGCTACACACCCATAAACAAGACTCTACTTGACACGGCTCGTAGACAAACCCCAGGACGAACTGCTCTGATACCATTTTTGCCACGACCCTATCGGAGGGCCATGACGGCCACCCAGAGTTAACCTACCGAGCACCACAAAACACACAAGCACCTCATAATCATACCTGAATGGGTCATAATGCTAACTAATAGATATCATAATCTGTAAAGGGATACAACCCAAAAGGTATATATATACACGTCATCAAACTGTACCCATGTATACAAGCCGACAAGGCTGTCAAAATGATATAACAAGATATGGACTGAGAAGGTCATAGAACATATAATTGTGCATATATGTCTACGAGCCTCTACATGGAGTGCATAACATAATAAGGCCTCATTTGTTTGCACTTAATGGGGATCTGAATCTGAATGGTTAAGATTTCAGCCCATTAAGTGCATTTGTTTTTTTTTTTAAAATAATCTCTTAATAGGTCTGGTATTGTCTGATTCGGTCAGATGTGTGGAAGAGTCTAAATACTATTCAGACTCTTTTTAAAGCCCTATTTTATTTCCCCAAAAATCTCTAACGTAGTTTTTTTCTCTATTTACGCCTGAACTCTCTCTCTCTTCCTCCAACAGCTCGGCTCTTTCTCTCTTTCTCGAACAACATCTGCTCTCTTTTTCTCCTATTTCTTCAAGTAACAGTCGGCTGAAATTCTTTGCTCTACTGGTAAGATTTCTTTGTTTATTAAATTGTATATTCACAATATTCTTGGCATTTGCCTTTTTGGTAAAGTACGTACACATTTTATTTAATAATATTAAGAATATGTGAAGATTATAGAAGAGAGAAAGCAAAAAGTAAGATCATTGGTAGTTTAAATACAAAAAAAAAATAGACTATTAATAAGGAGCTGTCAAAATCCAAAAATGGGTCAATTCTAGTTGTTACATGGGTTAGCTTTTGGGCCAGCAGGACAAGTTAACTAAACATTTTTGCCTTCGGAGAGTGCCTTGAAGTTGACTTTCCATCGAAACATCTATGATTTAGCTCGTATTTGTTGTTGGTTGTATTATTTTCTTGTGAAATTATTGGGTTTTATTTTACTGTCCCAAAGATTTTATGGGTACTATTAGACTTTGTTGAATTAGGATTTTGAATATCAATCGATAATCTATATAAACTCTTAGCTTGTTTGATTTTCAAGCAAAGGTTTTTGCAATCAAAATTGTTAGAGTTTCTTTTGTCCTTTTTGCATCGTTAGTTAGCTCAGAGGTTAGAGGCGGAGTCAGGATTCGAAGCTTGTGGGTTCGGGTTTCTAATTCTTTAAAGTTACTGGGTTCTTAATTACTAATTTGTACATATTTGACAAAAAATTTAATACAAATATATGGTTCGGATAAAAGCTACTTGGTTCGGCCGAACCCACGCCTGAAGGGCTAGCTCCGCCCCAATCCAAGGTGTATAGTTAACTAAGTTGCTTGGAATCTCCAAAATTGTTGTCGCACCTGTGTCGGATTCTTCAAAAAATGCTCTACTTTTGAAAGATCCGACACGCACCCGTCGACATTTTTGAAGAGTCCGAAAAACATAGATAGTTAATGTTGTTGGTGTTTCTTGAATTTATTATTTGTGACATAAAGGAGAAACTTTATGATGCTCATATATTCCATGCAATCTGATTATTCATGTGTAGTAATATGGTCATTATGTTAAGGATGATGTAGCATAGCATGTATGCTTGAGATTCACAATGTGCCATCACTATGGATTACACTCCATAGCGGAATTGGCCGCTGCATGAGGTTATATTGACCTGTGACTTACTTTTAAGCTTTAGGGTATGCAACTGAGCTGAAATGTGTATGCATTGGAGTTCTTTTCTTTTACTATAGGAAGCACTCCAACTCATTTAAATACATGTCTTCTGGTTGTCACAATCTGAACAAACATCCAAGTTTTTCACCTGAACATATGTCGCAGAAGTGTGTTTGCTTCTCCATTTTTCCTTTGTTTCAATATCACTTTGTTATTTGAGTAACAAACTATGTAAAGGCATCAAAAGTGGTTTAAATAAATTGTGGTTACTCCATTCCTCACCTTAAGGTATTGTGCCAACTTTTAGATCATTTAGGATACATGAATTGGAGGGTGTTTGGAAACAAATTGGTACCTGGGGCATTTAAAGGAATTTATTGAAGTTTTGAGTTACTTTGCTTATCCATCGGAATCTGGACATGACGAGTCAACACACAAATTTTACCCCATAACTATATCTCTTTTTTTCTCAGAATGTTATAACTTCGTTTGTACTTACGTGCAATTATTAGGTTGTAATTGGCTGTCGTACTATGTTGACAACCAATGTAAAAACAATATCTCTACGACTCTACAATATATAATATTGAAATGTGTTGGGTGTCTGCACTTGGAAAAGCATGTTAGTTACAGTGGATTCATATAACAGACTTTGGCTAATCGACGGGCGATAATGTTGAATGATTTTTCTGGCATTTTCATGTATAATTATTGAGTCATCAACTGTGATTCACATTGTTTGTTTGAGATCGATGCATATCTTTCTTCTTATGTAAATAAGAACTGTATACGGTGAAGGTGTATAGTTAAATAAGTTGCTCAGACTCTCTAAAATTGTTGCCGCACCTGTGTCGGATGCTTCAAAAAATGCATTACTTTTGGAAGATTCGACATGCACCCGTCGACACTTTTGAATAGTCCGAAAAACATAGATAGTTAATGCAATGAAAATGTGCAATCTTACTTTAGAGTGCTTGAACTGGTTTGAGCTATATTTTATGCAACAATGTTGTTGGAGAGTAATACTGCCAATATTTCATGATAGCATTTAATTTGAGGTATGATCACCTGTTTATTTATCAAAGAAAGAACTTTTTATCACTATATCATTCTCCATGAAATAGAGTATATTTTATCAACTTTTATGAATTCTGGAAAAATGGGTACAACTACAAAAGCATTTATAAACCAACCTTAAAAAGATAACAACATTCACAAGATATATCTCCCCAGCTTCTCATGTTAATAACCATATCAAGTCCAAAAGACAACTCCATTAGCTTTGTCTCAACTTAAGGAGTTGTTACTAGTATCAAGCTTCAATCAAGACTGACACCATCCTAATTATCTTGACAAAACGATCTGCAAGACTGAATTGGTGTATTAGTACTTATACATTGCTTGGTGTTGTTGTATGTACAACTAACTTTTTAAGAAATTGGAAGTTTGGTCTTGAGGTTACTTACCATTTTAAAGTTTTGTTCATGTATCATGTAATTTTTGTTGTGTTAATCTATATGTTATGA
This sequence comes from Lycium barbarum, assembly GCF_019175385.1. Taxonomy (NCBI): domain Eukaryota; kingdom Viridiplantae; phylum Streptophyta; class Magnoliopsida; order Solanales; family Solanaceae; genus Lycium; species Lycium barbarum. The sequence goes on from NC_083343.1 coordinate 89,749,384, forward strand.
TCATTAGAATTATATATTTCAGTTATGGAACAAGCTAGCTAAAATTCAAGAGTTACTTGGAGAACTAAGGTAGTAAAAACTTATTAAGAAACTTGTATTCAAGAAGTGTCGTTGAATGGGAAACTTGGAAGTAGTTTGAAGCCAGATTCATGGAACAAGGTTAAGGTTGTTCTTGAGACTTCTCATGGCTTTGTAGTCACACAAAAGAAGATGAAGAATCAATATGATTATCTAAAAGAAAAATATCAAGCTTGGTTGCCAATAACTAAAAAGGATGGCTATATTTATGATCCAACAACCAATACTATTCTAATGTCAAATGAGGAGTGGGATGAGTACATAAAGGTTTGTTCACTATCTAGTAATTTTTTTCACTTTTTTATTTAAGGAGAAACGGTTTAAAGTGTATATTGAAAGTATAATCTCTTATATTTGGATAGGCTCATCCAAAAGCCATGACATTGAGGAGTGCACCTCTACCCTTTTCAGAACTTTGTACAATATTATTTGAGGGTTCTACTACAACAGGCATTCATGGTTGGAGTCCAAGTTGTACAACTCCGCGGCCTGGTGCCTCTTCCGTAGCTACTAATATAGATATAGATTCACTTGATGACATTGAGGATCTACTTGGTGATAAAAATTATGGAGCTTCTAAAGATTCTCCATCTCAATCTTCAATTCTGATTGAAAACAAGAATTTGGGAAATAAACGAAAAAACACAACGTCCCGATTGGCAATTGATGAGAAGATGAGTGATGCATTGGAGTTATTGATTAACAAAAATAACACGCCTGATGAAGAAGAATGTATCAAAAAAATAGACAGACTTGGATGGGGAGAGTCATTGTACTCTGCAGCCCTTAGTATATTTTGTGAAGGTGATAGCTACAAGAAAACATGGATGATACTATCAGAGGTTGACAAATTAGAGAACTATGTCAGAACCATGGGGGAAAATGGGGGAATTCATTGCTTTTGCTGATTAGCTAGTATTTATATTAGATGCAGGTTTTATGGAATATCGTCTTTATTTGTTTTGAATTTAATTTTTGGAACTCTGTGGTACTATATTATGCTTATGGAACATACTTTATTGGTGAAATGCACTATTTCTGTGTGATGTTATGCTTCATGAGTATAGAATAATTTTTTATAATCACTTTATTGTTGTTATGTAGTAACTTTTTTCTATCTTTGTAAATATATAGCTAGTTGTGCTTATTATTGTGTGTTGTATCTTTTTTTCTTGTTAAAACAGATTCAACATGGATATTGATGATCAAATATTATTGTTGATGAGCTTGTATTGGCAGAGAAACCGTTATAGACTCAAGTAAGATCGAAGAAATAGAGATTTAACATCATCTTTATCTGGTCAAAAGTATACATTAGAACTATTGTCCGGCTCTAATCGACAATGTATAGAATTGATGCACATGTCACGTGATGCTTATGTTCGGCTATGTCAACATTTTAGACATAATGGATGGCTTAAAGATAACAAACATATATATGTCGAAGAGAAGATACCAATATTTTAACTATCATAGGACATAATGAGCGCTACATCGTTATCAATAGAAGATTTCAACATTCTTTGCAAGCAGTTCACAAGTATTTTTATGAGGTTCTTGATGCAATGATGAAGTTTGCAAAAGAGATGATAGCGCGGACAACATTTGATTCAAATATGAATATTCCTGGTGCTCATAACAAATTACGAAGAAATTTTAAGGTATTATTTGTTAAACTATCATTAAAGAATTTCATAAGAAATAATTTTTCTGTTCATTTTTTTGACATATATTTATATATTGGCAGGGAGCAGTAGGTGCACTAAACGGGACATTAGTACATGCCGTTGTTCCTGCTAATCAACAAATTGTTTACGGAGGAAGAGGAAAAGGTAAATGCTATCATAACGTTATGGAAATATGTGACTTCAATATGGTCTTCACCTATGTTTATGCTGGATGGGAAGGGGTAGCACATGATGCATATGTTCTAACGGAGATTGTGTCTAATCCAGAGAATGGCTTTTGATTTCCTCCATCTCGTAAGTCATACAGTTTAAACAATTGAAATGATTATGTAACTTTTCAATAGGATCACCTAACATTTTTATTTTAATGTCAGATAAATACTATCTATGTGATGCGGCATATTTTAATACTCGAGGATTTCTAGTACCGTATCATAATATTCGATATTGATTAGGAGATTATCATCGCAGGCGTACCATAACTAAGGAGGAAAAGTTTAATCATGCTCCTGCACAGTTTAGAAACATTATTGAACGTTCTTATGGAGTCTTGAAAGCAAAATTTCCTATATTGGACAAGATGGCTCCATATCCTATTAATATCCAAAGAGATGTTGTTATTGCATGCTTTGCAGTTAATAATTTTATCAGGAAGGAGTGCATCAATGATGACTTAGTTAATCAACTTGATACGCCTCAAGTAATTTTTTATGAAGGAGGACAACAAGAAGAAGCATTGGATGAAACAAGTGGACCTAGTTGGACAGCTGAAGATTCTCAGATAATGACCGATATGCGGGACCAACTTGCACTCCAACTAATGCAAAAAAGATGAAATACTTGAGAGTTCTATATTTAATTTATTTGAACTTTTTTCTCCAGTGTTGGAATGTTAAAATTTGATGATTGTTAGTAGTTATTCAAATACTCTAATATTTATGCTTCTAAATCATTACTATATTTGAGATATTATTTTGCTTGGTTGGATAAGTTTGATTAATAGATTAATTTATGTTGAATTTAAATTTTATGATTACATTTTATTACAACAATCTTTTTTATCACTATATCATTTTTTAATAATTCAGATAGTTCAATAATTGTATCAAACACAAAATATTCATTTATGTTTTTAAATACTTTAATTTACCTCTCAAATAATAGTGTTGTTGTTTAAGTTAATACTGTATCTAATATTTTTTTGGTATGACTTTTAATTACTATTTTGTTTGAGTTATATATTTTTTATGTTTAAATATTGATATATTACACACATTTAGATGATGAAAAACAAACAGTCTTAATCAATTAGTGTTCAGATCTACAGACCACATCTTAATATTTAGATGTGTATTCAGATTCAGACATCTTAATCTTAAAAAAAAATGCAGCCTAAGAACGGGACAGGAGCCCTCCATGCCCACATATACATAAAAGAATCATACCATGCTAATCTGCAACTCCGGAACAAGTGGAGTGCTCTTGTACAATCCCTGAGAAGGCAGCCTACGGTCTGATCCGTCTCCCTGTCTACCTGCGGGCATGAACGCAGCGTCCACAAACAAAAGGACGTCAGTACGAATAAAGTATTGAGTATGTAAGGCATGGAAAACAACATAACATAGGTATGAAAGTAACAAGAGATAAGAGCGATAACTCGTACATCTAAATGCCTCTTAAGGCGGATGTCAAGCATGCTTTCTTTAACAGAAAAAAATATATATATTTTACATATACATATATTATAATACCGTCCCCGGCCATATAGGCTCGGTGTCATCCGTACCCGGTCATAATAAAGCTCTATTTATCCATACCCGCCATGATAGTCTCGGTAATATCCGTACCCAATTGCAGTGGTGGTGCACCATAGGTGTCGTACCTGGTCGACTATAGCGCGGCTCAATGTGAGAAAATAGCTATATATATATATATATATATATATATATATATATATATATATATATATATATATATATATATATATATATATATATATATATGAGAGCCCAAAGAAACGTTATGACTCTATGGGAGTGATGTAAGGTCGGTAAACCTCCGATTTTCATTATGGAATCATCATCATTGATATGTCTCACCTTGAAGGAACAATAACCATAAGATCAGATCAACAACAATAACAAAATCAATAACCGTAAGACAAGATCCATAATCATGAGACATCGATCAAGAATACCATAAGAACATTAAGAAACATAAGCTACTAGCATTTCTTGAAATAGGGTAACTACGGACGTCATTCGTATAGGTTTTGTATCAATGTGATCATGCCATAAGAAAGAAAGGGACAGCGTCACATACCTCGTCGCTTACTAAACCACTCAACGTCTATCCTTCCGAGCTTGCAAATCTACATTTAAGATGATTCATACTAAGGGTAAGTCGTTGAAACGTTTATATGATAAAACTAAACTATTAGGTGAGCTAACAAAATTTGCGCAGCATTTCTCTTGTATCATCTACTTCCTCTAAGTTTCAAAACAACTCCCAAACATCAATAACAACATTAATAATGCCATATCCAAAATATTACATTTAAATTAACCTCAAATCAATCCAAAACTTCTTTTTCAAATTCAATCCATAACCAATACTTCAACTTAATACCTTGTAATTTCTCTACCATAATTCTCTTCACTTCTAAGACTTACTAACCTCCAAATCAACCCAAAATAAGCAATAAGATGAAGAAAATACCTTTTTCTTGAAGATCTTTAGCCACACACAACTTGCTCCAAAATTTAATTCACCACCAATCCAACTAGAAGCAAGAACACACCTCTTCCATGAACTAGCTTAGGGTTTCAAGGCTTGATCTTCTCTTGGAATAGCTTGGGATGATTAGAGATGATTACAAAGGGTTGGAAGAGCTTAGGGGTTCTAGAAGGATCTGTTTTTGGTGAAATAATGACCCAAGGTCGTTCCCCTTTATTTTATAACAAAAGGGAAAAATTCCACCGCCTTGATTTCACGGTACACTTTCACAAACTGTGAAAAATTTCACTGGCCGTGAAAGTGGTCATGAAATCAGTCCAGTGACTCCTCTTCACTTCCACCATTTCACAGTGAGAAAGTTTTCATTTTCACGATCCATGAAATTATTCACGATCCGTGAAAATGACGCTACTTCTCAGATTTGCGTTCTGTCAGTTGCATTGAAAAGAAGACTAGCTGAACTTGAATTTACATACTTATGCATTCCATAACTCCTCATATTCTAGGAGATATACCTCTCTCAAGTTGGACAAAAAATCCGGTCAAAAATTCTGCGAGGTTTTCCCAAAGTTTCGACAAACTTAATTTCTTTGGTTCGCTTGTTCTCCAATCCTTCCATAACTTACTAAACATGAGCTTAAACAATCATAACCATAAGTTAGGCATGTATAATCTCATATAACCTTGAAGAAAACTTCGGTGTCCAAGACTAAGACAACTAACAACCATCGAATCTCAACATACAAAACTACGAGGTGTAATAGTTGCTTACTTATCATTTACTTTATCTTTACTTTATCATGACTTTATGACTCTGTTGCTTTACAGGATTTACAACAATCAACAGCGGTCCCCGAAGACAACCGGAGGATTTACAACAATCAACATCAGTCCCAGAAGACAACCGGAGGATTTTCCAACAATCAACATCAACTCCCCGAGGACAGCCGGAGACGTCATTCATCACCAAGTCCCTAAAGACAATTGGAGACATCATTCGGCCGCACAACCCCTTCATCATAAGCCACACGGCTCTATCTACTTTATTATTAGTTTATCACGACTTTATAACTTTATTTAACAACTATACCTTGAAGTTTTGCAGGATTTTATAACACTCAACATCATGTCCCCGAAGACTATCGGAGGCGTCATTCATTCAAGTCCCTAAAGACAGCCAGAGACAACATTTGGCCACACGGGCTCATCATCTCATAAGCTAATCATACTCATATTTATTATCATTTTACACTTTTTATGAATTTAACACTTTCAACTTTACCCCAGACATTACTAATGATTTTAGCATGAATTGTAGGTAATTTCTGCTTGAGACATTACAACACACCGTTTGCTAAGGAAACCATGTCAAGATTCTAGAGACAGTATTTCGACTCGTCACAACTTCATTTTCATAGCCATACAGAGCATCACATTTATCTAAATTATATTCTATTTTTACATATTACTTTATGTACTTTATTTTCTAATTATTTACTTTTAGTTTTGACAGGAAATACAATCTACACACATTAACTACAGCAAGAGACGCAACATAACGTGGAACTCTCTCTTACGCAGTGAATTGGGACAGAATTTGCTGTAGAGGAATATCAAACTCGCTAGCAAAGGTCACGAATCTACTCTCGAACTTCGCCTACGTCCCAAAAAAAATATGTGATATGTGGGGTTTTCAATTTTTTTCTTTCATATACAACGTTATAGCTCAATTCAATTAACTCTTTCATAATCCTACACTTTTTCTATATCTCAGCGTCGCCATAACTCGATACTGGGGCAACTTTGGAGGATCTGCAACGTGTCTAATAGTGTCCTATGTATGGGTGTGTTGTTCACCACATTTATAATTAGGAGGCTATAAACATACGTTTCATTCTCAAACACTCTTTTCACTTGTCTTTAACCCCTCGAGGATAAAAGTCCAATACTAGTACTCTTCTCAATGCCATGACCCAATTTAGCTAAGTTGCGCGAGCACCTACCTTTCCCACCTCGGTAAACGAACCCTTATCCCAACAATTGCAAAGTCATAACTAAAAAATTAAACAAGCGGAAGAGATAAAAATCACGTAAGTCTGACGATAATCATATAGAAATGTGCAGAAGTAAGGAAATACATCAAATTCGCCCAGAGTCTGGTCTAACCATACAAGAGCCTCTAACTAGATACTATAAGTCTGAAAGTGACAAAATACATCAAACACGAGCCAAAATCCAAGTACGCATCATCACCTATGTTATAGTATCTAAAAATACTAAGTCCGAATCTGTATCATCACAATTACATCACAAGAATATGACAATAGAAGCCATGGTGCAATGCAATGCAATAATGTATAAAATGTGAATGCAATGCAATGTTGTGTACACATGTACTCCAATGATGGAACATCACATCTCGGTAGCACAACCCATGGGGGACCCGCAAAGTCCATATACCTCACAGTTCCAGCACAGACCTCGACAACCGCTACCTTACGATTTTGACAACAACCTCGGTAAACGCTACGCACAACCTCGATTCCTGAACAACCATCGAATATCGTTCCTCACGTCACTCTCATCCAACTGAGCCTAACTCATAATAATGTTTCCTCAAGTATCATCAATGTATCAACAATATAACATGAAGGATGAGAATGCGTGCAATGTATGAGTTCAATATCAATAAGCAAGTCAATATCACAAGTAACACGTAAGGGCACACCAATAATATCATGAAAAAGGCTACACAATAAGCCATAATAGAACACTATCCTCGTATCAAATGTCAACAAGTAAGATACTACAAAATCATAGTCAAGATATATCAATAGTCTCCAATATCTACTATCTCCACGTGGCATCAAGCCAACAACAATAGAACAAGATAAGTCACAGCACAACGGGCGGCTAACCCCAATTACACAACAGGGCCCAACCTAAGGCAATATCCAACCCAGCTTCATACCCGAAGGTTTACATGCTTTCTCCAATAATATCGTCTAAATATATGCTTCGCTAAACAAAATCTCACTATAAGGTAAACTGTTACCTACCTGGATGGCCGAACAACAATATCTCCAACAATCACTCCTTAGACTTCCCTTTCCTCTGAGCCTCGAGATAAAGAAAGTCTAGGCACATTCGAATCAAGAAGAACATCAAATAAACCCTACTTCTATTCAAGACCCAAATCCCTGACCTATGGAATAGGGTTTATGACCTAGAAGGGTGAAATTAGGAATCTAAATGTTCCAATATGAAATTAAAGCTCTAGGTGGTCAATTTCGATCAATAGCAAGCTAGAATAATCAACAATTTACTCAAATTCAAATTCTAAGGAAACCCCTCAAATTTGGGTATAAACCCTAACTTCCAATTCCATAAATTAGTCACTAATTAGGAAGAAGCTATGAAATAAAGGATTCTAACCATCAATTCAATGCTTAGAGAAGCTAACCCAACCAACAAATCATGATTTAGAAGCCTAGAAAGGATACTCATCAAACCCACTTTGAATCTTCAATTACTTAAAGAACTATCAAGATAAATGGATTCTAAGGTGATTAAGGACAATGGAATAGTAAGGAGATTAGAAGAACTTACCACCAAGAATTTCCTCCAAGAATATCCTAGATTTTCTCACAAAAGCTCAGGTTTCTGAATAGAAATAAATGAGTGTCTTAGGGCTTTTAATACACAATTAATGAAATAACCAGGCCCGATACACAATTAATGAAATAACAAGGTCCGATACCATCTCGACGGTCTCTCAGACCGCAGTGACCGTCGGCCCTCAAATGCACTCTGCCGCTGTGGCGGCCCATCCCTCCGCTATGACGGTAAGGGTGCCGCTAAAGCAGACACGAGCACCAATTTCTCCTAAAAATAATCACAATCTCAATCCGAAATCCCTACTAATACTCGAAGCCATCTGCTCACAAACCACATATGTAGACACGCATAAAAACACGCTACAAACGCACTCGTTGGCTCAAAATTTCCAACGGAGGTCTCGTTGACCGAGTCAATCCCCGATACCTCAATTCCAACTTCCCCACCCAAGTCCCAAAATGCACCCGAGTGCATTGGGAACCAAACCAGATATGCATACAAGTTCTAAATAATCATTCGAACCTCTCAGAATTGACGGATTTTCGAAAAAGGTCCGTTTACCCAAAAGCAAACTTGAGTCAACTCTTTTTCGGTTAAGGCCCAAATTTCACAAAAAGTCGCCCGAATCAAATATAAACACCTTGAGAAGCATGTCAACAGTCCTCTCGGGTCAAATATGAGCTAAACATGCTCGGGGAGGGGTCAAAAGTGTCGAAAAGACTATAACGACTTAGCAGGTTGTTACATTAGCCAATTAAACCATCACTCGTCCTCGAGCGAAGAAGAGAAAAAGAATGGAAAAGTACCTGAATCAGCAAACAACTGAGGGTATCAGAATCAGTCTCCCAAGTGGCCTCCTCAACAAGAGGATGCTTCCATTGCGCCTTCACAGAAGCAATCTTCTTGGATCTCAACTTTCAAATCTGCCTATCCAAAATCGCAATAGGCTTCTCCTCATAGGTCAAATTCTCATCAAGCAATATCAAATCCCAACGAAAATGTAAGTACCGTAGACATAGTACATCTTCAGCATAAAAATATGGAAAACTGAATGAACTCCCGCCATGCCTGGCGGCAAGGCCAACTCATAAGCAACATCGCCCACACGGTCAAGAATCTCAAATGGCCTGATATACCTCAGACTCAACTTGCCTCTCTTCTCAAACCTCATAACACCCTTCATGGGTGAGATCTTCAATGGAACTTGGTTACCAACAACGAACTCTAAATCTCAGACGTTCTGCCCCGCATATATCTTATGTCGACTCTGAGCTGCTAAAAGCTTGGCCTGAATAATCCTCACTCTCTCAAGAGACCCTCTCAACAGATCCATACCCCAAGGTCGAACCTTAAATGCATCAAACCAGCCAACTGGATATCTATATCTCCTACCATACAAAGCCTCAAAAGGCGTCATGCCGATACTCGAGTGATAACTGTTGTTGTACGAAAACTCTGCCAATGGTAAGTGTCGATCCCAATGACCACCAAAATCAATTCCACAAGCTCTCAATATATCCTCGAACTCCTGAATGGTCCGTTCGGACTACGCATCGGTCTGGGCGTGGAAAGTTATACTAAGATCCAATAGGGTACCCAACTCCTCATGAAAAGCTCTCTAGAAATGGGAAGTGAAGATAGTAACTCGATCAGATATGATAGAAATAGGAACCGTATGCAATCTCATAATATCACGAATGTATAACTTGGCTAACTTCTCTGCGGTGTAGAAAATCTGAACTGGAATGAAATGAGAGGACTAAGTCAACCGATCAACTATCACCCAAATCGGGTCAAACTTACCTAGGGTCTTTGGGAGACCCACAACAAAATCCATGGCAGTCCTCTCCCACTTCCACTCGAGAATGGACATCCTGTGAAGTACACCACCGGGTTGCTGGTGCTCATACTTAACTTGCTGACATTTACCACACTTAGCGACTAAATCAGCTATATCCCTCTTCATCCGACGCCACCAATAGTGCTACCTCAAATCACGATACATCATAGTCTCCCCCGGATAAATGGAATATCGAGAGCTATGGGCCTCAATCAAAATCAAATGAATCAAGTCACTAACACGAGGAACGCACACGCGCCTCTTAATCCTCAAAGTGCCCTCAGAATAAATCATGGCCTCCTTGGCCTCACCCCTCAAAACCCTATCTTAAATCTTGCTCAACTGCACATCCTCAAACTGATGAGTCCTGATCTAATCTAATAAAGAAGATCTCGCCTCTACACAAGCCAAATCTCTGCATGGGGCTGAAATATCAAGATGAACAAAACTGTTGGCCAAAGTCTAAACCTCCATGGCCAACTGACGCTCGGAAATAATCAAACGACCTAAAATCCCCCTACTCACTGCCTTGCGGGTCAAGGCATCAGCCACAACATTGGTTTTCCCTGGATGATAAAGAATAGAAATGTCATAGTCCTTCAGGAGCTCTATCCATCGATGTTGCCTGGAATTAAGATCTCTCTGGGTAAACACATGTTGAATGCTACGGTGATCGCTGAAAACCTCACAATGGACACCATACAAGTAATGCCTCTAAATCTTCAAAGCAACGACCAAACCCATACGAGATGCATAGGCTATGACTCTAACCTCCTGCATCAATACAACCCCTAAACCCATACGGGATGCATCATAATAGACCATAAAATTCTTACCCTCCACGGGTAATGCTAAAATTGATGCTGAAGTCAAAAGAATCTTGAGCTTTTGAAAGCTCTCCTCACAATCATCAGACCACTAGAAGGGAACATCCTTCTGAGTCAATCTGGTCAAAGACAAAGCAATATAAGCAAAAACCCTTCACAAGTCGGCGGCAGTAGCTGGCCAAACCCACAAAACTATGAATCTCGATCATAGTAGTGGGCCTCGTCCAACCCCTCACAGCTTCAATCTTTTGTGGATCAACCATAATCCCATCCTTAGACACAACATGGCCCAAGAATGCCATAGACTCCAACCTAAAACTCACAGTTCAAGAACTTAGCACACAAGCTATTCTTCTTTAACAACCCAAGTACAGTGCAAAGATGGCTCTCATGCTCCTCTCTACTCTTGGAATACACTAAGATATCATCAATAAACACAATCATAAATAAATCAAAGAATGGCCTAAAGATGCCATTCATCAAAGTCATGAATCCATCTTGGGCATTGGTAAGCCATAATGACATCACCAGAAACTCATAATGCCCATATCTCGTCCGAAAGGCTCTCTTTGAAATATCCTCAGCCCTAATCCTCAACTGGTGGTAGCCTGAACGCAAGTAAATCTTCCAGAACACAGAAGCAGCTGGTTAAATAAATCATCAATATGAGGCATAGGATACTTGTTCCGAATAGTAACCTTGTTCAGCTGGAGATAATCGATGCATATCCTCATAGATCCATCTTTCCTCTTCACAAACAGAACAGGAGCACCCCTAAGGGAGACACTCCATCTAATGAACCCCTTGCTCAATAAATCCTGTAACTGCTCCTTAAGCTCTCTCAATTCGGCAGTTGTCATCCGATATGGCGAAAGAGAAATAAGGCGGATCCAAGTCAATAAAGAAGTCAATATCGCGATCGGGTGGCATACCTGGCAGATTCGACGGGAATACCTCCACGAACTCGCTCACAATAGGACCTCAAGGGGTGGAGATAGAACAGTAGTGTCACGCACATGAGCCAGATAAGCTAAACACCCCCTTGTTGACTAATTTCTTCGCCCAAAGAAAGGAAATGATTTTCTTCAGAGCGGGGCTAGGAGTACCCTTCCACTCAAGTCTAGGAATGCACGGCATGGCTAACGTGACTGTTTTGGCATGACAGTCCAAGATCACATGATAAGGAGAAACCCAGGTCATACCCAAGATAATATCACAGTCCACCATGTCAAGAATCATCAAATCTACCCAAGTGTCGTACCTCATAAAAGTAACCAGACATGACCGATAAACTCGATCAACCACAACAGAATCTCCAACCGAAGTAGACATATGAACAGGTACAGCTATGCTATCACAAGGCAAATCCCAATCAATGGCATGACATGCAGACATATACGAATAAGTGGATCCAGGATCAAATAACACAGATGCTACTCTATGTCGGACAGAAACTGTACCTGAAATAACATTATCTGAGGCCTTTACCTCGGGTCTACCTGGGAATGAGTAACACTAGGCCTCACCACGTCCAGACTAAAATCCAGCTCTCAAACTCTGGGACCCACTTCTACCAACCTGGGATCCACCTTTAGAAACCTGAGAACCACCGCAGCCTGACTGAGCACCGCCCCACTGAGAAGTACCACCTCGACTACCTGACGATGCTAGAGTCCTCTGGGACTGATGATCCTGCTTGGATCGGGGACACCTCCTAGCAATGTGACCAACCTCCCCACATACAAAATAGCCCCTAGAAGGCGGAGACTAATAGGCTGAAGCTGAGGACCCGGCTGGAACAACCCTATCTATTGGTCAAAAAAATAAGCTCTCAGGAGCTCTCTGCCTAGGTGGCTCACTGGAGGAAGCCCGCGAAGCTGAATGTATAAGGCGGCCAGAATATGGCTGATACGGCCTAGAAAATTGACCGGTGCCCCTCGAGATAGAACCACCATAACTCCCAATCTGTCGCTGCCTCTTCTTACTACCCCCGCCAAATGCACGGGCCTTAGCAGCCTCGACTAAAGAAGCATGCTCAATGATGGACTGGAAAGAAGCCCCCATAGCCTCCATCTGAAGGCCAGATTTTTTAAGAGGACCAACGAGCCCACCAACAAAGCGTCGAATTTGGTCAGGCTCAGTAGGGATCAGGGGAGCTGAATAACGGGCCAGATACAAATAGTGAATCACACAGGCCTCCATAGACAATCCCTTCTACTGAAGATGTAGAAACTCATCCCTACGTGCCTCTCTCAAAGCCTAGGGCATATACTTCTCAAGGAAGGCCCGGTAGAACTGAGTCCAAGTTGGGGAGGAGAACCCTCAGGTCTGCAAGCAACATAATACCTCCACCAAGTCTTCGTGCCTCTGCGAAACTAGTAGGACCCATAGTCAAATCCATGGGACTCTATGATCCCCATCCTATGTAACAACTCATGTATATCCAAGATGAACCCATAAGCGTCCTCTCTCGAAGTATTCGAGAAACTCGGCGGCTCCAACTTTCTAAACCTCCCGACTAGCTCCTGATCAATCAAGGTAAAAACAGGGCTCACCACGGGTCTGAGATCATCTCTCGGGGCTTGCATTGTATCAATTCGAGGAGCCATAACTGTAACAGGTTGTGCAACATGAGTAGGTCTCCGCTCAAGGGTCTGCGCCCTAACTCTAGTCTGTGAACCTCCGCCCAAAGTAGTTCTGCGAACCTACGCCCAAAGTAGTAACACCGCCGGCAGCCTATTGGGCATCTAGATGGAATAGAACACAGGCCACAGTATCCTGCATAGTCTGCTTTGAAGTGATCTCGGGCTGTGTCTGTGCTGGGGCCACATCATCCTCAGCGACTTGGTCTCGAACCTGCTGATCCTCAAGCTCTGGAGACGGAGATCTCTCGCGTCGGTGCCTTACAGCAGGAGCCTTGCCCCTGGCTGGGGCAGCCCCGCGCCCTCTGGCTTGTCACGCTCCGAACCATGGCCTGGGCGAAACACGGCACTCGGGCCTTGCTTGCATGTGTCCGAGCGAACCTCATGGATTGCTTGTTAACATGGGCATCAAAACAATATGATCTATATGATTCAATTTAAATGAACCGTGAAAATGTAATTTGCGGAATAAAGTCTTGAAATTATCTCATAGCATGAAATATCATGAAAATGTAATAGTCTGCAAACATGAAAGCATAACTGACTCTGTGAACTAATATCTGTCTATGAAACCTCTAAAACATGTCTGAATACTAACTACCAGAACATGGCCCTGGACTACCATAAACTGAATACTAATGCAGACTCCATGTTGAACCCCGAGAGGAGTGGGGCTCACCAATAAGCTGATAACTAAAGTTATACTGCTGCGCAGGTGTATGCTCCTAAAAATCGGTATCTGCACCGTGAAGTGCAGGCCCCGGGCAAAAGGGACGTTAGTAAATGATGAATAGTACTAGTATGTAAAACCTGCTGAAATGAAGAACATGGCACAACATAGGTATAGGACATGAACTGAAACTGAATGTAACTTGAACATGAGCATGAACCGTGAGTAAAGTCTGAAATCAGTAAATAAATGGGAATACATGTATGTAAAACTGCTTGTAACGTGGGGAATGCTATAGTATAACCGACAACATGATTCTGGTACCTGCGTCCTACCAGCAGAACACTCACACCTTGCCAGGGGTATGAGATTTAAGTAATAATAAGCATGTAAGGATCCAAACTGCATAATGAAGGTGTTGCCTCCTTGCTGACAACCCTTATCCTACGGTGGCAACGTAGTTTCAGGCTATCTGAGCCTTCTCGGTTAACTAAGAAATTCCCAAAAACATGAACATGATATAGTTGGCTAAGAAGCCCATGATTTTCGTGAAATAACTTGTAATCATGATTTCACGAAATAACTTGTAACATGGTTTCATGAAATATCTTGTAAACATGGTTTCATGAAATATCTTGTAAACATGGTTTCATGAAATATCTTGTAATATGGTTTCATGAGATAACAATAGTTCATAAATATATATATAATTTGACTGGAAAACATACTTGTAACTTGCTACGTAAAATCATAAAGTTTCATATAACCATAATAAGAACACATGAGGAAGAATTCATGATTCATGGATTAAGCTAGGGTTCCTAATAACCGTAATGGAAGATTAGGAATACAATAACGAATATAGATACAAAATTCATGTACATAAATACATATATACGGGCTACCAATATGTTGGGTTTAATGCCCTAGGGTTTGAACTTCATGGATATCAAGAATACGGAGCATGGGGAAGAACGTAGAGATTCCCACATGTGGATGAAAGTTCTACATACCTTATTTGCTCCAAAATCTTGAATTAAAGACTTGAATTTTTGGAGAAGATTTCCTAAATCTTGATTCTTGAACCTTGAGATGGGTTTTCTTGATAACCCTAGATTAGGAACAATGATTTCTTGCTTAGATTATTAGAGTATA
Organism: Lycium barbarum; assembly: GCF_019175385.1. Taxonomy (NCBI): domain Eukaryota; kingdom Viridiplantae; phylum Streptophyta; class Magnoliopsida; order Solanales; family Solanaceae; genus Lycium; species Lycium barbarum. The sequence goes on from NC_083343.1 coordinate 89,764,638, forward strand.
TGTTAGAAAGGGATTAGGGATTTGAATTCAACTTAGAATCACGGTAAAACTTACCTTGGAAGGTCGTTGAGGTTTGGGACTTGTTCTCTATGAATTTAGGGTGATTTTTCGTAAATGGGGTGTTGGGGAAATAAACCCCAAATCTTAAATATAACTTAAAACGCGTAAATCCAACTTTTCACCCGAAACCCGACCTTTTATGCGTTGGTTCCGCGACGCACGTGCATCGTGCGAACCGCATGCAGATCGATAGTCAGAGAGGGGTTTTTTGTGCGATTGTCCCGCGACGCGGGGCTATCGCACGTGCCCGTACGCTCCCTCACAAGCGACGGGTGTCGGTTCTGAATAGCGTTCGGTAAAATAGGCGTAACTTCTTGTGCATAGCTCCGTTCAAGACCCATAATATACCGTTGGAAATCTATTTCGAAGGGATACAACTTTCATGTTTTAAGTTTCCTCAAATTTCCAATGGATTTTCACGACATTTGACTGGAAGTTAGACGTATCGAAAACTTAGCCGATTCTATAGAATTTTAAGTGTCTTACTATTAGCCATATTGAGATGATCATATATCCTTGCTCCGATCACTGATTGGCTTGGTCCTTATATCGTTAGAAAGCTATTTCTACATACTACAACTTTCATTAAGGGTGCTTTTCCCAAATTCCCAACTAATCAAGGATTTATGGCTGCCCGAAGTAGGCCAATCAACCATTTTCACAAAACGTTCAAACCTTAAGTTTTTCCACTAAAACTCTAATGATATGAGTCTAAACTTAGTTCCAAGATATGGGGTGTTACAATATATCCCCCTTGGGATCATTCGTCCTCGAATGATGGGTCTCGGTTAGGTATGGAACTAGACATGTGTCACGACCTAGCTAGGGGCCGCGACGGGTACCCGGGGCTAGCCACCGAGCACCACTCACTCTATCACTCATCTTGCTCACTTAAGGCCCTTTTATCAACTTCATACACGAATTATAGGAAAAACATATTTTTGATAGAAATAATAATGCTTTATATACATTTTCCTCTCGGTCATCAAAATAATATATACATATAATAACATCTTGTGAGACCATCTAACCCACACTGTGTATCTACGAGCCTCTACTGACAGACTGAATGCATATAGACGGAACAGGACTCCGTCATGCCCAAAATATGCATATATAAAAAAAGGAGAATCACAAGCACCTCCAAACAATGGAGTGCTCTCAATCAGTTGACAACTACTAGGAATCTGGATCAAGCTCACCCCCCTGTCTACCTGTGGGCATGAACACAGCGTCCAAAGAAAATGGACGTCAGTATGAATATTGTACTGAGTATGAGAGGCATGAACAATAAATAAAGACATCAATAATATAATGAGAACATCAATATGAAACATCTGGATCTGAATGACAATCATAAGAGAAGTAATGCATGTTGTCTTACTCATACTCATCATCATATCATAAATGCATAATATGTAAGCTGCCCGTCCATATCGGAACGGTGTGATAATCAATAACAATAGCCCGCGTCCAGACCTCTCGCGTCCGGGGTACCATCTCATGTCGCCCACTAGTGGTGTCTGCCCATGCCAAATGGTCATGGTGTATCCGTATAGCAGCCCGCCTTAGCGGTGACTGCCCGGCCAACTAGGCGCGGTGTAATATTATCATGACATGCTCATATTATTATAGTACATGCGTAAAGCTCAAGATCAACTATACTTTATCAGGGTGACGTAAGGTCGAGATCCCCCGATTTCATTATGGAGCAATTAGTGACATTCTGCCTCACCTTGAAGGAATTAGCACATAAGGTGAGTGTGAGTAATCGTTAACATCTTCATCATAGAATATCTCTTATCTTATATAGACATCTATAGATATAGGCTTTTAGCTTTTCAGAATAAATGAACTCATAAAGAGGAAAGGAATTTATACCATAGGATTCATGCCACTGGAAAGAAAGGACTAGCCTTACATACCTTTATCGTTTAGCTAGGCTATCGTTCACTTGATCTCCTTCGATATCACGTCGCTACCTTTACGAGAGAATTCGAATTAGTATTAGTTAACTGACTTAAGGAATACGTCGCTATTTCTAGAGAAAATTGGGCAGAACTTCCTTTATTTATACTACTCTTCCCATCGTCCATATCAACTCCCAACGTTCTCAATAACATCCACAATATTACAATCAACAACCATCATTTATATATATTCACCACATTCCACCATTTTCCTCCAATTTCTCCACATTTATGGTTATAGCTCGTTATCGCATCTTCTCATATATAATACTCATTTCATGGTCTAAACATCATTTACAACGTATTCATGATCATAGTACATCAACATTCATGATCCCATTTAACTACCATTCAATTGTGACACTATTCACTCATTCAAGACCCATTTTCCATGTCTTTCTACAATTAAAGCATCTTAGTTTTCCAATACCTTAAATAACGTGATAAAGTCATGAAACTTACCTTAGATGATGGTTGAATAAGTCTTGAGTAGTAATGCCTTCTTTGCACCAAAACCCTACTTCACCTTTCTTGGGTTTTCTTGAGGTAGATGACCTTTACTTGCATTTCATACACTTTGTTTCATGGATTTAATGTTGTTGATCTTGATGTTCCTTTGATTCTCTTGGATGAAGTGTTTTGAAGAATATTCTAGAGTGTTCTTGAATTGTGGAGATGAGAAATTAAATAGAATGAGGTTAGGGTCCCTTTTTAATACTCAAAATCTGATTTTTAATGAACAACAGTCGGGCTGTACAGTGATCGTAAACCACAGTTTACGGACCGTAGACTGGTTTACGGTCCGTCCTCCACAGTCGTATTTAAGCATATCAAAAACAGAAGGGTTGGCTGTCATCATGGTGATTTACGATCGAGGTTTACGGGTCGTATTTCGATTTACGATTCGTATTATGGGTCGTGTTTTACCATTTCAACATTTAACAGAAAGTTGAATTTCTTGGAGTGTTGGAGGACGATCGCACTTTACGGTCCGTAAATCACTTTACGGGCCGTAAATCACTTTATGACCACTGGGCTGAAATAAAATTCCGCAACTTTCTTATTTCCAAAAACTCATAATTAGCCATTCCCTACTTAGTAAAACATCGCACACTCATACCCTTCATTGGCCTATTCATTGTAGGCTCGCGGAAAATTTCCGAGGTGTAACATTCTTCCCCCCTTTTGGAACATTCGTCCTCGAATGTTAAACACTTGGGATTCTACGAAAATTTTGCCAAAGTTTCCTCTGTAATCTGGCACTACCAACCTGTCACAACAGCCCACAATATCACCGCCTCGTAGGGCTACATCGCAATATCAACACATCTATGGCCACACACGACCAAGAACATAAAAAGTAAGCATACATACCTTATAATCTCGGCGTATCATCATGAACCTCTTCTGGAGATTGGAATAAATGCGGATATTTGGCTTTCATATTCTCCTCCGCTTCCCAAGTCATTTCTTCCCGATTGTTATTTCGCCACAAGACCTTCACTGAGGCTACTTCTTTGTTTCGAAGTCTTCGCACTTGTCTATCTAAAATGGCAACAGGCACTTCTTCATATACTAGTTTCTCCGTCACTTGGACATCATCAACCGGAACTATTCTTGTAGGGTCTCCGATACACTTGCGGAGCATCGATACATGAAACACTGGGTGCACTGACTCAAGCTCTGAAGGCAAGTCCAATTCGTAGGCTACACGACCCACCTTGCGGATGATTCTGTAGGGTCCAATGTATCTGGGGCTTAGCTTCCCTTTCTTACCAAATCTCATCACCCCTTTCATTGGCGATACTTTCAAGAATACCCAATCATTGACCTGAAATTCCAAATCTCGCCGGCGATTATCTGCATAAGACTTTTGGCGGCTCTGGGCAGTTAGCAATCGATCTCGAATCACCTTAACTTTTTCTACCACTTGTATAATCAATTCGGGGCCTATCAATTGTGCTCCTCCTGTTTCAAACCATCCAATCGGGGATCTGCATTTCCTTCCATACAAAGCTTCATATGGAGCCATTTGAATACCGGAATGATAGCTATTGTTGTAGGAAAATTCAATAAGAGGTAAATGCTCATCCTAACTACCGCCAAAATCCAACACACATGCTTGTAGCATATCCTCCAAAGTCTGAATAGTGCGTTCGTCTTGTCCATCGGTCTGTGGATGAAATGTCGTGCTAAGCTTAACTTGAGTACCTAGACCCTCTTGAAAAGACTTCCAGAACTTAGCTGTAAATTGGGCTCCTCTGTCTGTAATAATGGCTAATGGAATTCCGTGAAGTCGCACAATTTCTTTCAAGTACAACCTAGCATAATCTTCCGCGGAATACGTGGTTCTGACTGGAAGAAAGTGATCTACTTTGGTCAATCTATCCACGGTCACCCATATAGAATCGTATTTGCCTCGGGAGCGAGGTAATCCTACAATGAAATCCATATTAATTTCTTCCTATTTCCATGTAGGAATTTCCATTGCCTGCAATAAGCCCCCTGGCTTCTGATGTTCGGCTTTCACTTGTTGGCAATTTAGACACTGTGCTACAAATCCTGCCATGTCTCGTTTCATGCCATCCCACCAATACAGCAATTTGAGATCATGATACATCTTGATTGCACCTGGATGAATAGAGTACCGAGAATAGTGTGCTTCCTCTAGAATCCGTTGGCGTAATTCTGCTACATGCGGCACACATAGCCTGCCTCGATATCTAAGGACCCCATCTATGGAAACTTCAAATGAAGACTTCTCTTTTTCACAAGAGACATCCCTGTAATGACACATTTGTGGATCTTCATACTGGCGTTCTTTCACTTCTATATTCAAAGATGAAACTGTAGAATCATTGATGCTAATTCCTGCATCACCCAAATCAATTACACGTACTCCAAGGTTTGCTAATCGATGGAGCTCACGAACCATTTCTTTCTTTTCTGAAGGAACTCCACATAAACTGCCCAAGGATCGGCGGCTAAGCGCATCAGCTACCACATTTTCTTTTCCGGGGTGGTACAAAATATTCACATCGTAATCCTTCAGTAATTCTAACCACCACCTCTGCCGCAGATTTAACTCCTTCTGCTTGAAAATATATTGGAGACTTTTGTGATCCGTATAAATATCAACATGCACCCCATACAAATAATGTCTCCACATTTTCAAGGCATGGATGACCGCAGCTAATTCGAGGTCATGAGTTGGATAATTCTGTTCATGCTTCCGCAACTGTCTCGAAGCATATGCAATAACCTTCCCATGTTGCATTAATACACATCTTAGTCCCACACCGGAGGCATCACAATACACGACATAGCCATCCGGCCCTTCCGGAAGTGTTAACACTGGAGCAGAAGTCAATATGTCTTTCAACTCTTGAAAACTACGCTCGCAAGCGTCATTCCACTGAAATTTCGCCGACTTCTGGGTTAGCTTCGTCAATGGAGCTGAAATAGATGAAAAGCCCTCTACGAATCTTCTATAATAGCCTGGTAAACCCATAAAACTACGGACTTCCGTAGGTGTCGTAGGCCTTGCCCAAGTCTTCACAGCTTCAATTTTCTGAGTGTCAACTCAGACGCCATCACCTGAAATAACATGGCCCAGAAATGTCACAGAATTCAGCCAAAACTCGCACTTTGAAAATTTCGCATATAATTCCCGAGCTCGAAGAATGCCAAGAACAATTCTCAAATGATATGCATGCTCCGATTCTGTGCGAGAATATACCAGAATATCATCAATAAACACTATCACAAACAAGTCCAAGAGTGGCCTGAACACATTGTTCATTAGATTCATGAACACTGCCGGAGCGTTAGTCAACCCAAACGACATCACTCGGAATTCATAGTGGCCATATCTTGTCCTGAAAGCTGTTTTGGGAATGTCCGCTTCTCTAACTCTCACCTTATGATAACCCGATCGCAAATCTATTTTAGAAAACCATTTGGCACCTTGCAATTGATTAAATAAGTCATCAATCCTTGGAAGAGGATATTTGTTCTTCACCGTCACCTTGTTCAACTGCCTGTAATTGATACACATTCGTAGAGAACCGTCTTTCTTCCTTACGAACAATACCGGTGCTCCCCACGGTGACGAACTAGGCCTAATGAAACCCTTCTCGAGTAAGTCTTTCAACTGCGCCTTTAGCTCTTTCAATTCTGCCGGAGCCATTCGATAAGGAGGAACAGAAATAGGCTGGGTGTCCAACAACACATCGATGGCAAAATCAATCTCTCTTTCTGGAGGAAGTCCTGGAAGTTCGTCTGGAAACACATCTGGGAACTCATTCACTACCGGAACTGATTGAAAAGTTGGTGGCTCCGCCTCGGTATCATGAACTCGAACTAGATGGTAAATGTAGCCCTTGGCTATCTTCTTCCTTGCCCTAAGGTAGGAAATGAACCTACCTTTTGGAGAAGCTGTATTACCCTTCCACTCAAGCACGGGCTCTCCCGGGAATTGAAATCGAACTATGTTCGTCCGGCAATCGACATTGGCATAACATGAGGCCAACCAATCCATACCCATAATTACGTCAAAATCAAGCATTTCCAGCTCAATCAAATCAGCTTTTTTTCGGCGATCACATATGACAACTACACAATTTTTGTACACTTTCCTCGCTATTACCGGATCACCAACCGGAGTGAATACCTCAAAAGGTCTAATTGGCTCGGGTTTCACCCCAATACAGTCAGCAACATACGGAGTAACATAAGATAAGGTAGAACCCAGATCGATCAGAGCATATACATCACGGGAAAATATAGTTAATGTACCTGTGAAGACATCTGGGGAAGACTCAAGATCCTGTCGCCCGGCTAAAGCATATACGCGGGGTTGAACAACACCTGAAGTAGATGCTCCCCCTTTGCCCCTGCCTCTACCTGCTATAGTCTGAGAAGTCTGTGCTATCGGGCGTACTGAGGAAGACCCAGTTGCTGATCCCGTAGGCTGAGTCCCAACTCTACCTCTTGCTAAAGGGCAATCTCTCATCATATGACCAACCTCCCCGCAGGCATAGCAAGCATCCGAACCCTGACGACACTGTCCGAAATGTAGTCTACCGCACTGGCTACACCGCGGCACTGAGGGTCTCCTCTGACTAAAGTCTCCCCTAAACTGAGAATTTGAGGCCCTCGAACTCTGGCCCTGTCCTGACTGAAAAGAACGATCAAACCTCCTGTCTGAGAATCTGGGAGGCGCACTAGTCGCTGACTGACCTGAGTGCCTAGATTGCATCTGTCTCGGACCCCCTCTATACTCACCGCTGGCTCCCATAGATCTAGCCCTCTTACTTTGTCTTCTGTCACTATCACGATCACTTCTTTACGGCTGTTGTCGTTCCTCAAGATTCGGAGCATGGGCCTGTATTCGGGAAATATCTATCCCGTCTTGCAAAGAGGCCGTCAGACAATCTCTAAACAAGTGTGGCCCCAAACCACTCACAAATCTATAGAGTCGGTCTCCCATGTCGGCCACCATAGTTGGGGCATATCTAGCTAAAGAATTGAATTGTATACTATACTCTCGGGCACTCATGCTTCCTTGCTTTAGATTCAAGAACCTGTCCGCTCTAGCTCGACGGACCTCGGGTGGCAAATAATGACGAATAAAAGCATCCACAAATTCTTGCCAAACCGGAGGAGGCGCGTTCTCTACCCTTGATGCTACCCAGTTGTTGTACCATAATACCGCCACATCGTGGAGTCTATAAGAGGCCAACTCCATGGATTCGGTCTCGGAGGCATGAATAATCTTTAAGGTCCTCAACATTTCATCAATACATTTTTGCGGATCTTCGTCCGGCTACGACCCAAAGAACTCCGTAGGACTTAAGGTCATAAAATCACGAGCTCTCGTGCTAGCTGAACGATCACTCGGGCCCGCATTCTATCATTGTGCCTGGGCGGCAACCAACTGGGTCAATAAATGTATGGCCTCAGTCACCTGTTGACCCGAAGCACCCGCTGGAGGAATCGGAGCCGAGGCTCCTCCTTGCTCTTCTACATTAGGTGGGGCCTCATTTTGTGATTCGCCCTCTTCTACATTTGTCAGAGGCTCTCTTTCCGCCCATCTTTTTGTCGTAGCTTTGCCCTTCTGGGCAGCTGTAGCTTTTCCCTTTGGCGGCATTCTGAAATCATAACACACTTTTAGAAAGAATGTGTCACGACCCGACTCGGGGCCGCGACGAGCACCCGGTGCTAACCCGCCCGAGCACCCTCTTAGCTTACTCTTATACTTACATCTAGGTGAGCCATATAATTATACATGCATTTCCATTCATTCGTCAACTAGTCCCATTTGGATAACAACCCATTTATATCATCGTAGGCATTTATGCCACATCAATGTACATGGGCCCACGTGGCCGACAAAATGATATACAAAACATAGGCCAACAAGGCTAAACACATCTACCCACACACACACATATCTACGAGCCTCTAAGAGTATAACATATCACATTAGCGGGACAGGACCCCACTATGGCCATAATTATATACACAAAAGAATGAGTACCCAAAAGATATGGCTCTGAAGGAAATGGAGCTCTCTATGTAATCTCCAAATAGGCAACTATGGATCAAGTCTGTCTCCCTGTGCACCTGCGGGCATGATGCAGCGTCCACAAACAAAAGGACGTCAGTATGAAGAATGTACTGAGTATGTAAAGCGTGATTAACATCAAAATAGAAGCATCATAGACAATATATGAAGTGGCACAGGAGGGAAGACAATAATATCATCATCATGGCACTTACCTGCCTTTCGTAGGAACTTTCCATTTCTCATGCGTATTTCATAATAGTACTCGTACCCTACTTGAGCTCATATTCGCATACATGTCCTTATTCGTATTCGTATACATAGTCTTTTCACATTCATATTCATATTATATACATAGCCATACACTTATATACATACATAGCGTGCCCGACCATAAGGTTCGGTGTTTCATACGTACTTAGCCAACCAAGGCTCAATGTTATTTCTACCTGGCCCTACCAAGGCTTCAGGGTTATCCGTACCATCTGCAGAGGTGTGCGCGCGTTACGTAATCGTATACATACTTTATACATAATCATATACATATCTCCTACCCGGCGTTATAATCTCGGGGTATCATTATAGCCCTTCATAGGCACATATAAGTATAATAGCCCGTAGGCACCTTTGGCATTATTATTATTATTATCGTCATCACTATCTTCGTCATTATTGCTACATCCATATCTTAGGCTTACTCGTCATATGAGGGGCGTAGTACAATCGTAGTACATGTTAAGGATCGTGAGCTTATGAGCTCGGAGTGTCAATCACTTGAATACAACATACTCATATAGAGGAACTAGAAATTTGGCCAAGAACCATGCCTTATGAAAGAAGGGTTAGCCTTACATACCATTTTGTCGGACTATTCTACACTTGCACGTTCCCTTCCAATGCTAGCGTCTATACCTTCATTATTATCATAACAATGGCCATTAGTCATTCACATCATCCACATTATCTAGATTTCTCAATTTGCTTCTAATTCTCCCATATTTATGGTCATGACCTCCAACTTCGTCCATTCGTCTAAAGTGTCGAGTTCATGATCTTAGTACCATTTATAATACATTCATATCGTAACACAACAACATTCATAATTCAATTCAAACTATTCCTCAAAATGTCACTATTCACCATTCATGACCTAGTTGACCACATTTTCTACAATCCATGTATTTTAATTCTCCAATACCTTAAACATCATGCAAAAATCATGAATCTTACCTTAGAAGTTGTAGGAACAAGCTTTGGTTGATAATACTCCTCTTTGAGCAAAATCCTAGTTTTTCTCCATTTGGATTTCTTGACTTGGATGATCCTTGATGATTCACTTGTCTTAATGTTATTGATGGCTTATAATCCTTGAAAACTCATATAATAAATGTAGAGAGAAGTGGTGTAATGTTGTAATGAAATAAAACAAGTGTTGGTCCTTTATTTAATGACTTGTGAAATCTGTGCTGAGATGAACAGTGGTCGTCCATCGTAGTTTACGACCCGTATTCCACTATACGGCTCGTCCTCCATGGGCGTATTTAACCATTTCCAGAACCAGAAGCTGGGCTGCCTTCATGGTGGTTTACGACCATGGTTTACGGGCCGTAAATCACTTTACGGTCCGTCCACCAGGTCGTATTTAACCATTTCCTCGGCTGGCAGAAAGTTGAAGCCTTGCATGGCAGTTTACGACTACTAGTTTACGGACCGTATTGCACTTTATGGTCCGTATTTTGCAATTTACGACCACTGGGCAGTTGCAATTCTGCAACTTCCCATATTTCTTAGACTTCTCATTTGAATCACCCACGTCCATGCACATGCATTGCTCACCTTGTATGTCATCTTTAACTTAGCCAACTTCCTCGTCTCACATCGGATACTTTCGAAATCTCGCCTAAGGTCATCAAACGTCGTTTCTTGCTCATTGACATCATGCACTCATATTCATCACTAGTTCATTCTCTTGCGTACCAACGGAAAATTTTACGAGGTGTAACATTCTCCCCCCCTTAAGAACATTCGTCCTCGAATGTTAAAGTCTTCGGGGATTCTATAAAAATTTCGCCATAGTTTCCCCTACATTATTGCACTGCCATCCTGCCACAACATCCCATAATATCGATGCCACACAGGGCCACTACATAACAACATAAAAATTTGCCACACGACCCAAAAGCAAAAAAGGAAAACATGCATACCTTATGATCTCGACATCTCATTTTGTACTTCTTCCAAGGGCTGAAATAGATGTGGGTATTTGGATTGCATACTCTCTTCTGCTTCCCACGTCATTTCCTCTCGATTGTTGTTCCTCCATAAGACCTTAAATGAGGCCACTTCTTTGTTTCTAAGTCTCCGTACTTGCCTATCTAGTATGGCAATGGGTATCTCTTCATAAGTCAATTTCTCTGTTACTTGCACATCATTCACTGGGACGATCCTAGGAGGATCTCCAACACATTTCCGAAGCATCGAAACATGAAATACTGGATGAACTGACTCCAAGTCTGGAGGTAGATTTAACTCATAGGCCACTTTGCCTATCTTGCGTACAATTTCGTATGGCCCAATATACCGGGGACTGAGCTTCCCCTTTTTGCCAAATCTCATCACGCCCTTCATCGGCGACACTTTCAAGAATACCCAATCTTTCACTTCGAACTCTAAGTCTCTTCGACGATTATCCGCATAGGACTTCTGACGACTTTGAGCCGCTAGCAACCGATCTTGTATGAGCTTAACTTTCTCTATTGCTTGCTGGACCAAGTCTGGCCCTATCAACTTAGTTTCTCTAGTTTCAAACCTCCCAATTGGAGATCTACACTTTCGCCCATAAAGAGTTTCATACGGTGCCATTTGAATGCTGGAATGGTAACTATTATTGTAAGCAAATTCAATGAGTGGCAAATGATCATCCCAATTTCCTCCAAAATCTATCATACACGCTCGCAACATATCTTCAAGAGTCTGAATGGTACGTTCGGCCTGCCCATCGGTCTGTGGGTGAAACGCCGTGCTAAGGCGCACTTGGGTCCCTAAACCCTCTTGGAAAGACTCCCAAAACATAGTGTGAACTGAGTCCCTCTATCGAAGATAATAGATACCGGAACGCCATGGAGTCTCACTATCTCTTTAAGATAAAGCCTCGCATAATCTTCTGCCACATAGGTCGTCCTGACCGGTAAGAAATGAGCTGACTTTGTGAGTCTATCCACAATCACCCATATGGAATCATACTTACGTCGAGAACGGGGTAACCCTGTAATGAAATCCATATTAATCACTTCCCACTTCCAAGTTGGGATTTCTATAGCTTGCAATAATCCACCCGGCTTTTGGTGTTCAATCTTCACTTGTTGGCAATTAGGACACTGAGCTACAAATTCCGCTATATCTTTCTTCATTCCATTCCACCAGTATATAGACTAAATATCATGATACATTTTCATCGCTCCGGGGTGTACGGAGTAACGGGAACAATGAGCTTCCCTCAATATTTGGTGACGTAGACCTACCACATCGGGAACACATAACCTGCCTCGACATCGGAGAACTCCGTCTTCCGAAATATCAAATGATGACTCCTCCTTCTGAGGGAGTGTATCTCTGTACTGCATTAGCATGGGATCCTCATATTGTCGCTCTTTTACTTCCGCTACTAGCGATGAAACGGCTGAATTCTGAATAGTAGCTCCACTGCTACCTGAGTCCACTACTCGGACTCCTAGGCTCGCTAACTGTTGAAGCTCACGGGCCATCTCTTTCTTTTCTGGTCGTACATCACTTAGACTTCCCATGGATCTGCGGCTAAGAGCGTCATCCACAACGTTAGCCTTTCCGGGGTGATACAAGATATCAACATCGTAATCCTTTAGCAACTCCAACCATCGTCGTTGTCGCAAATTCAACTCTTTCTTCTTGAAGATATACTGAAGGATCTTATGATCTGTATAAACATCCACATGGACACCATATAAATAATGTCGACATATCTTTAATGCATGGACCACTGCGGCTAATTCTAAATCATGGGTTGGATAGTTCTGTTCATGTTTCCGTAATTGTCTAGAAGCATACGCAATCACCTTACCATTTTGCATCAATACACAACCTAGCCCGACGCCTGAAGCATCACTATAAATAACATATCCTTCCAATCCCTCTGGAAGTGTCAAGACTGGGGCTGAAGTCAATCGGTCTTCCAACTCTTGGAAACTACGCTCGCAAGCATCTGTCCATTGAAACTTAGCTGACTTCTGAGTCAACTTGGTGAGTGGCGCAGAAATAGAAGAAAAACCCTCAACAAATCTTCTGTAATATCCTGCTAAGCCCAAAAAGCTACGAACCTCCGTAGGAGTCATGGGCCTTGGCCAAGTCTTCACGGCCTCGATCTTTTGGCTATCCACTCGAATACCATCAGCTGCAACAATATGGCCTAGAAATGATACCGAGTTCAACGAAAACTCACACTTGGAGAATTTTGCAAACAACTCTCGAGCTCGAAGAACTCCAAGGACAATTCGCAAATGATCCGCATGCTCGTCCTCGGATCTAGAATACACTAAGATGTCGTCAATAAATACAATTACAAATAGATCCAGAAAAGGTATGAATACATTGTTCATTAAGTCCATAAACACTGCCGGGGCATTAGTTAACCCAAACGACATTACTCGGAACTCAAAATGGCCATATCTTGTTCTGAAAGTTGTCTTAGGGATATCTTTCTCCCTAACTCTTACTTGGTGATACCCGGACCTCAAACCAATCTTTGAAAACCATTTGGCACCTTGCAATTGATCAAATAAATCATCAATCCTCGGGAGGGGATACTTGTTCTTAATCGTCACTTTATTCAATTGTCGATAATCAATGCACATTCTCAAGGAGCCATCCTTCTTCCGGACGAACAATATGGGTGCTCCCCACGGGGATGAACTAGGTCTAATGAATCCTTTTTCAAGCAAGTCTTTCAATTGCTCCTTCAACTCTTTCAACTTTGCGGGTGCCATCCTATAGGGAGGAATAGATATGGGTTTAGTGTCTGGCAACACATCAATCGCAAATTGATCTCTCGCTCGGGAGGAAGGCCTGGAAGCTATTCCGGGAACACATCCGGAAATTCGTTCACTACCGGAACTGACTGAAGAGTCGGCGACTCAGCTTCTACATCTTAAACTCGCACTAGGTGATAAATACACCCTTTCGTGATCATCTTCCTTGCCTTTAGATAGGAAATAAACCTACCTTTTGGTGATGCCGTATTTCCTTTCCATTCTAAGACTGGTTCTCCCGGAAATTGGAAATGAACCATCTTCATTCTACAATCAACATTGGCATAACAAGAAGCCAACAAATCCATGCCCATAATAACATCAAAATCTACCATTTCTAGCTCATGAAAATCAATCATGGTACGACGGTCACAAATCACGACTACACAACCTCTATACACTCGGCTAGCTATCACCGATTCGCCAACGGGCGTGGACACCTCAAAGGGTTTGATCGACTCCGGCTCGACTATAAATCGACCCGCAATATATGGAGTAACATATGATAATGTAGAGCCCGGATCAATCAAAGCATATACATCTTGAGAGAATACCGATAATATACCTGTGACCACATCAGGAGAAGACTCAAGATCTTGGCGTCCAGCCAAAGCATAAATACAGTGCTGAGAACCGCTAGTACTGGGAGCTCTGCCTCTACCTCTACCATGGCCGACTGGCACATGTGAACCTGGCCCCGTAGGGCGTATAGATGCCGAAGATCCGGCTACCGACCCTGATGGTTGGGTCCTACCTCTACCATGCACTGAGGGGCAATCACGCATAATATGGCCCGGTCGACCACATGAATAGCAAACATCTGAACCCAATCGACATAGACCCCAATGCGACTTCCCACACTGGGAACATCATGGTATAGGTGGCCTTGACTGGCCTGAATCACCTCTAAACTGGGACCCTGAATAACTCTGACTCGGCCCTGAACGAACAGATCTATCAAGGCCTTGGCCTGAAAACCGTGGAGGTGGACTGGTCATGGAATAGCCCGAATGGATGGAAACCTGCTGCCTGTGTCCGCCTCTGGACTCGCCCCTTGAACCCGAAGGTCTATCCCTCTTGTTATGCCCCCTATCTTGCTCCCGTTCATTTCTCCGCTGCTGTAAGCTTTCCTATAAGTTCTGAGCATGTGCCTGAATGCGTGCAATATCCATACCGTCCTGAAGGGACGCAGTCAAGCATTTGTCCATCAGATGGGGCCCTAGGCCCTTTACAAATCGGTGTACCCTGTCACCCATATCTGCTACCATGGCCGAAGCATACCTGGCCAAGGAGTTAAAACGGAGGCTATACTCTAGGGCACTCATACTGCCTTGCCTCAAATTTAATAATTTATCGGCCCTAGCTCGCCGAACTTCTGGGGGCATATAATGACGGAGAAAATCATCAACAAACTCTTGCCATACCGGGGGAGGTGCATTGGCTCCCCGCGAAGCCATCCATACTGTATACCACTGGATCGAGACATCCCTCAATCTATAAGACGCTAGCTCTACCGACTCGGTGTCTGAAGCGTGTATCAACCGGAGCGTCCTTAGCATACCATCAATAAAGTCTTGGGGATCCTCCTCCGGTTTCGACCCAAAGAATTCCGGAGGGTTCAAAGTAATGAAATCACGGGCTCTTGCACTAACATCCCTATCACCATACCCTGAACTGTGCCTCTGAGCCTGGGCCGCAACCAATTAAGTCAATAAAGTAATGGCCTCTTTTACATCTTGGCCCGAAGCATTTGGTGGAGGAGCCGGAGCTGGGGCTGAGGCTCCCATGTGCTCCTCGGTAATAGACACTGTCTAGGAGGACTGAGATTGAGCCGCACTCTGGGACTCATCTTCCTCTACTACCGGTGGCGGTGCTCTTTCAGCCCGCTTTTCTGCCACCGTCTTGCCCTTTTGGGCTGCTATAGCCTTTTTCTTTTTAGGCATCTCTGAAATACACAACACACGATTTAGGAACAAGAATTTCTTACATCATAGCTCTATCGCACGATTCTTATGAAGAAAGAAGGTCATATATTCCTAAAATATCCACAGCTTCTTGTTTATAAGTGTGGCGCGCAACACACCCATAACCAAGACTCTACTAGACACGGCTCGTAGACACATCCTAGGACTGAACTACTCTGATACCACTTTTGTCACGACCTGACTCGGGCCCGCGACGAGCACCCGGGGCTAACCCACCCGAGCACCCTCTTAGCTTACTCTTATACTTACATCTAGGTGAGCCACATAATTATACATGCATTTCCATTCATTCGTCAACTAGTCCCATTTGGACAACAACCCATTTATATCATCGGAGGCATTTATACCACATCAATGTACATGGGCCCACGTGGCCGACAAAATGATTTACAAAACATAGGCCAACAAGGCCAAACACATCTACCCATACACACATATATCTACGAGCCTCTAAGAGTATAACATATCACATTAGCGGGACAGGACCCCGCTATGCCCATAATTATATACACAAAATAATGAGTACCCAAAAAATATGGCTCTGAAGGAAATGGAGCTCTCTATGTAATCTCCAAATAGGCAACTATGGATCAAGTCTGTCTCCCTGTGCACCTGTGGGCATGACGTAGCGTCCACAAACAAAAGGACTTCAGTACGAAGAATGTACTGAGTATGTAAAGCGTGATTAACATCAATATAGAAGCATCATAGACAATATATGAAGTGGCACAGGAGGGAAGACAATAATATCATCATCATGGCACTTACTCGCCTTTCATAGGAACTTTCCATTTCTTATGCGTATTTCATAATAGTACTCGTACCCTACTTGGGCTCATATTCGCATACATGTCCTTATTCGTATTCGTATACATAGTCTTTTCACATTCATATTCATATTATATACATAGTCATACACTTATATACATACATAGCGTGCCCGACCATAAGGTTCGGTGTTTCATACGTACTTAGCCAACCAAGGCTCAATGTTATTTCTACCTGGCCCTACCAAGGCTTCAGGGTTATCCGTACCATCTGCAGAGGTGTGCGCGCGTTACGTAATCGTATACATTCTTTATACATAATCATATACATATATCCTACCCGGCGTTATAAGCTCGGGGTATCATTATAGCCCTTCATAGGCACATATAAGTATAATAGCCCGTAGGCACCTTTGGCATTATTATTATTATTATCGTCATCACTATCTTCTTCATTATTTCTACATCCATATCTTAGGTTTACTCGTCATATGAGGGGCGTAGTACAATCGTAGTACATGTTAAGGATCGTGAGTTTATGAGCTCGGAGTGTCAATCACTTGAATACAACATACTCATATAGAGGAACTAGAAATTTGGCCAAGAACCATGCCTTATAAAAGAAGGGTTAGCCTTACATACCTTTTCGTCGGACTATTCTACACTTGCACGTTCCCTTCCAATGCTAGCGTCTATACCTTCATTAATATCATAACAATGGCCATTAGTCATTCACATCATCCACATTATCTAGATTTCTCAATTTGCTTCTAATTCTCCCATATTTATGGTCATGACCTCCAACTTCGTCCGTTCGTCTAAAGTGTCGAGTTCATGATCTTAGTACCATTTATAATACATTCATATCGTAACACAACAACATTCATAATTTAATTCAAACTATTCCTCAAAATGTCACTATTCACCATTCATGACCTAGTTGACCACATTTTCTACAATCCATGTATTTTAATTCTCCAATACCTTAAACATCATGTAAAAATCATGAATCTTACCTTAGAAGTTGTAGGAACAAGCTTTGGTTGATAATACTCCTCTTTGAGCAAAACCCAAGTTTTTCTCCATTTGGATTTCTTGACTTGGATGATCCTTGATGATTCCCTTATCCTTGATTCACTTGTCTTAATGTTATTGATGGCTTATAATCCTTGAAAACTCATATAATAAATGTAGAGATAAGTTTTAGAGAGAAGTGGTGTAATGTTGTAATGAAATAAAACAAGTGTTGGTCCCTTTATTTAATGACTTGTGAAATCAGTGCTGAGATGAACAGTGGTCGTCCATCGTGGTTTACGGCCCGTATTCCACTATACGGCTCGTCCTCCATGGGCGTATTTAACCATTTCCAGAACCAGAAGCTGGGCTGCCTTCATGGTGGTTTACGACCATGGTTTACGGGCTGTAAATCGTTTTTCGGTCCGTCCACCAGGTCGTATTTAACCATTTCCTCGGCTGGCAGCAAGTTGAAGCCTTGCATGGCAGTTTACGACTGCCAGTTTACGGACCGTATTGCACTTTACGGTCCGTATTTTGCAATTTACGACCACTGGCAGTTGCAATTCTGCAACTTCCCATATTTCTTAGACTTCTCATTTGAATCACCCACGTCCATGCACATGCATTGCTCACCTTGTATCTCATCTTTAACTTAGCCAACTTCCTCGTCTCACATCGGATACTTTCAAAATCTCGCCTAAGGTCATCAAACGTCGTTTCTTGCTCATGGACATTATGCACTCATATTCATCACTAGTTCATTCTCTTGCGTACCAACGGAAAATTTTCTGAGGTGTAACAAAATGGAATCTTATACGTGGCTCTATCGCACGATCTCATAGAAGAAAGATGGTCATTTTCCTAAATGCCTTGTAGCCTCTTGTTTATTGATGTGGCGTGCTACACACCATAAACAAGACTCTACTAGACACGGCTCGTAGACACTTCCTAGGACGAACTGCTCTGATACCACTTTTGTCACGACCCAGCTAGGGGCCGCGACGGGTACCCGGGGCTAGCCACCGAGCACCACTCACTCTATCACACATCTTGCTCACTTAAGGCCCTTTTATCAACTTCATACACGAATTATAGGAAAAACATATTTTTGATAGAAATAATAATGCTTTATATACATTTGCCTCTCGGTCATCAAAATAATATATACATATAATAAAATCTTGTGAGACCATCTAACCCACATTGCGTATCTACGAGCCTCTACTGACAGACTGAATACATATAGACGGAACAAGACTTCGTCGTGCCTAAAATATGTATATATACCAAAAGGAGAATCACAAGCACCTCCGAACAATGGAGTGCTCTGAATCAGCTAATAGCTACTAGGAATCTGGATCAAGCTCAACCCCTATCTACCTGTGGGCATGAACACAGCGTCCAAAGAAAACGGACGTCAGTACGAATATTGTACTGAGTATGAGAGGCATGAACAATAAAGAAAGACATCAATAATATAATGAGAACATCAATATGAAACATCTGGATCTGAGTGACAATCATAAGAGAAGTAATGCATGTTGTCTTACTCATACTCATCATCATATCATATATGCATAATATGTAAGTTGCGCCTGTCCATATCGGAAAGGTATGATAATCAATAATAATAGCCCGCGTCCAGGCCTCCCGCGTCCGGGGTACCATCTCATGCCGCCCACTAGTGGTGTCTGCCCATGCCAAATGGTCATGGTGTATCCGTATAGCTGCCCGCCTTAGCGGTGACTGCCCGGCCAACTAGGCGTGGTGTAATATTATCATGACATACTCATATTATTATAGTACATGCGTAAAGCTCAAGATCAACTATACTTTATCGGGGTGACGTAAGGTCGAGATCCCCCGATTTCATTATGGAGCAATTAGTGACATTCTGCCTCACCTTGAAGGAATTAGCACATTAGGTGAGTGTGAGTAATCGTTAACATCTTCATCATAGCATATCTCTTATCTTTTATAGACATCTATAGATATAGGCTTTTAGCTTTTCAGAATAAATGAACTCATAAAGAGGAAAGGAATTTATATCATAGGATTCATGCCACTGGAAAGAAAGGACTAGCCTCACATACCTTTGTTGTTTAGCTAGGCTATCGTTCACTTGATCTCCTTCGATATCACGTCGCTACCTTTACGAGAGAATTCGAATTTGTATTAGTTAACTGACTTAAGGAATACGTCGCTATTTCTAGAGAAAATTGGGCAGAACTTCCTTTATTTATACTACTCTTCCCATAGTCCATATCAACTCCCAACGTTCTCAACAACATCCACAATATTACAATCAACAACCATCATTTATATATATTCACCACATTCCACCATTTTCCTCCAATTTCTCCACATTTATGGTTATAGCTCGTTATCGCATCTTCACATATATAATACTCATTTCATGGTCTAAACATCATTTACAACGTATTCATGATCATAGTACATCAACATTCATGATCCCATTTAACTACCATTCAATTGTGACACTATTCAGTCATTCAAGACCCATTTTCCATGTCTTTCTACAATTCAAGCATCTTAGTTTTCCAATACCTTACACAACGTGATAAAGTCATGAAACTTACCTTAGATGATGGTTGAATAAGTCTTGAGTAGTAATGCCTTCTTTGCACCAAAACCCTACTTCACCTTTCTTGGGTTTTCTTGAGGTAGATGACCTTTACTTGCATTTCATACACTTTGTTTCATGGATTTAATGTTGTTGATCTTGATGGTCCTTTGATTCTCTTGGATGAAGTGTTTTGAAGAATATTCTAGAGTGTTCTTGAATTGTGGAGATGAGAAATGAAATAAAATGAGGTTAGGGTCCCTTTTTAATACTCAAAATCTGATTTTTAATGAACAACAGTTGGGGTGTACAATGGTCGTAAACCACATTTTACGGACCGTATACTGGTTTACGGTCCGTCCTCCACAGTCGTATTTAAGCATATCAAAAACAGAAGGGTTGGCTATCATCATGGTGATTTACGATCGAGGTTTACGGGCGGTATTTCGATTTACGGCCCGTATTATGGGTCGTGTTTTACCATTTCAACATTTAACAGAAAGTTGAATTTCTTGGAGTGTTGGAGGACGATCGCACTTTACGGTCCGTAAATCACTTTACGGGCCATAAATCACTTTACGACCACTGGGCTGAAATAAAATTCCGCAACTTTCTTATTTCCAAAAACTCATAATTAGCCATTCCCTACTTAGTAAAACATCGCACACTCATACCATTCATTGGTCTATTCATTGTAGGCTCGCGGAAAATTTCCGAGGTGTAACAACATGGCAGGAATACATGAACGTGATGAAAATGACATGAAACATATGAGCTTGACATGATTACATGAAAACATGGTCATGGATCATGAGAACTGAATACGTGATTACATATAAACATGTACATGGGGAACATGAAACTGAGTAGCACCTACATGACTGAGAATCATGAAACATTTGTCCTTGATTTATGACTACTGGTTAAGAATCGTTACTAACTCTGGAATCTACAAAATTTATGGTAGGACTTCCTTCATAATTCGGACCCTCACGACATTTCTCAAACGCCTGATAGCTAACTAAAGTATCAACATAAACCTCACAGGGTATCTTAATACGTATGATGCGGCATAATCTTAATTACTGAATCTTGAGTGTGGCTAACATGAATACTGAGCTGGCCTGAACACATGATTATTGGCTGAATGATTACATGATTATTATACATGGGGTTTGGAAGAAAATTTGTAGGCACGAATGACATGAGTACTGGAAAATAGGCATGAACATGACATAATTACCTGGACGTGAGGAGCATGACGTGGGACATAAATACATAAAGACTTGCTGGCATGAAAACATGAGTGCTAAAATTTTATAAGATACAAACACGTGTAAACATGGACATCAACCTGAGATCGGAATGTCGAAAACATGATTTTTACAACATGAGGGTTGAATACTGAGCACAGGTAGGATTTGAACACTTAGAAACTTGATCATAGATGTTCATGTGTTACCACGATAGACATACAAGATAAGAGTACGACTTAAGCTCTGAATGTAAGTGCAACTCCGTGCGAATGAGATAGAGTTGAGTCATATACTAGGAACATGATTCTAACATAGGTATTCATAAAGCTCTAGCGTAGGCATGACATGATACATCAAATCTGAGTAGAATATTATTTTTTTTTTAGATAATTAGTACCATAGAATACCTGAAGGGATCTCACTATGAACTTGGAACATACCTCACTTCAAACCTTACCTTGTTCGCTCTGAAACATAGATATGAATATCTTAGCTTACCTTGCTTATTATTGTAAGCGGGTCATTAAGAAGTGAGAGAAAGGGATCATTCATACGAATCAGACACTTCATCTTCGAAGATAAACGTGGCATGGGTATATCAGACTGAAGAACATAACATAGAACATGTATACATGGAAATAGGACTAATATGGCATAAGACATGAATACATGAGTAGCATGGCATGGGGCATGAGAGACACAGCGTTTACATAAGTACTTTGAAGCTACATACCCTGACATTTGGACATTAGGTCATGCATATTGAAGTGTGAATAAGACGTAAGTGTGACTTAAAGGGAGTATAAGTTGTAGCCTTCACTCTTGAGTACTTAGAGACATAGGGATGGATAAGATATCACTTTTGGAACTTAGCTATACTTACAGAATGGGACATGGTTCAACATAGTTTACTCTTATTACTATAAGTCGACACCCTCATTATAAAATAAGACTCATGAAGGAAAGGATCATAGGCATGAATACTTCATTCGTCAAGCACCTAAGGCATAAGTAAAAAGTCACCTTAAACTTAAACAGCGCATAGGTACTTCGGAAAAGAAAATGGCATCCTTTGTGCCAAGCTACGAGCTACTTTAAAATAGTAGCCAGAGGAACATAAGCATGAGTTACGTAGAATCGGGGGTAGGACATCCATCTTGACTTACTCTTATCATTACCTACCAAACCCACTGTTATGCTATTTCTATATGTGGATGCCTAAAGAAGTCGGTCGTGGGCATGAGTACGTGAGAACGTAGGTAGCATATCTTTGGAGTAGAAAAAAATCATTTACCTAAGGCATTTTCCCTCGTTCAAGGGCCAGGTGGGCATTCCATAGGATTCTTAGTCTTTAAACTATTGTGCTACCTTCTCCTCAATCATTATCAAAATCAACATTATATTCGAAAGAACTTTAGAAGCTAGAACGTGGTCATGGGTATAAAAGCATGATAGATACGTGAGGCATGAATGAAGTCTTTAACCTTGGACATGAGTACAACCTGATGTGAGAAACATGAAAGAACATTCCCTTGCATAGCTTACTATCGTATGGAGTCTCACTTCTTGTATCTTAAACATGGAGTGTAAAGCTTTAACAAGGGTATAAGATAGGTATGCTAGGCATGTGTAGAGTACGTTTGGGCATTGGTACTACATAGTGCATGAATTATTCTGGAATTGGAAACGTTACACCCTTAAAACCCGTTATTCGATCTAGAACTTTATCTCATAACATAAGTACCTAGTACTTGATCCCAACGGCCATAATAAAAATCATCTTCTATGCACCTTATCTTGGCTACATGAAACTGTGATCTTCTGACATTATCCTCTGATGCCTATCAACTTACGAAACACAACATCTATATCAACACCTTATCATATTATCTCCCCCTTAGTTTAAAAGTAGACGTCTAAAGCCCGTGGATCCCTTAAGTTAGCGATAAGTAGTCATCTAGTGGTTTTGCTGATTTCCTCTAACATACTGATGACTCATTTCTTCAGCTTACTTCAAGCAAGTCTTACTTACTGGAAACATAATTGGCATACTAGTTGTGTCAGTCTTGAGGAAAACTCTTTTCTGATAACCTTTAAAGGCTTTTCTTCTGTAGCTTGATCTCTCACTGCTTAGATGGTTTTCTTCTTTCACTAATTTCTATACCTCAAATTTAACTTAAACCCTTTGGGTTCTAACACACCTTCGGTGTATTCAGATAGTCACCCATTTAGTAGTCCTAACTTGACTAAGTAACTCAAATCGTACTTCTACTAACTTTGCTGAAAATTTCTAATTCACTGTATCTATTCAAACTTACTTACTATGCTTCTGTTAACCACTTGATAGCATCATATTCTCTAATTCTTCTCTGAGTACTAAAGCGAAGGATAAGGTTATTTCTAACTTTTCCTCCTTATCTGACTCTATTCTGGGGTTGTATACTATCTTTCCTGAACTATGGACATGGATCACACTTAGGGAAATTTCATCTGTCTCAAACAAGGAATTGGAACAACTAACCTCAAACTCCCTATGCACTTTCAAAATTATATCATACTATGCACATCAGGGACAAATACTTAATCACACAACCTAAGAGGGAATTGTCAAATCTTTTATCTCATAGTAATATCTTCCTCTTGTAATGACTTACTAACGTCATCTCTCTAGGTCTGATCTGAATAAGCTTAAATAATTTAAAACTAACCTCAAAAAAATTCAATATCGTCTGCTCATGGTTTTCTTATCGCATCAGTCCCTTCCTAGTCATGTGCATAGATCACATGGCAAATATATATATATATATATATCCTAGAAAAGGTCGAGACTTTCTAGTCTTAGAGGTGGTTGGCTCTTAGGCTATTGCCTGCTCAAAACTACCGTGGACAATTTATGCCTGCTGCGGTTAACTTCATAACATCCTACCTCGTGGGGTCTTAAATATGAACCATCACCCTTATACTATAGCTCCATGGTCAAAGAGTCCAAATAAACTTACTCTATAGGGTATATAACCTACGTGTACTGCCATGCCGAAACTTGTTTTTAAAAGGGTATTATCACCTGATAAACACACCATGCACTATTTGGTAAGTCTTGGGTCTCGAATTTCCTTCTTGCCGCTTACACATTTGATACATTCAGAATTCGCTGGAAAAAGAATGTTACTTACTGCTCTAAACTTCATGGCACGAATTAGGATAATTCCTGATGACTCCATCTGGAAGCAACACATCGAAAACGACTAGCTTTACATCTTTCTCATCCATTGAGACTAGGCGCATTCGGTAGAATGGGAAACAACACATGAGTTCGAGTGATTTCTGAGAACATAGCTCTATTGCATGATCTAGAGTTGAAAGAAGTGAGACAATCTTAAATGTCTTGGTGGTCAACTGTTTATATATGTGGCGCGCACACACATATAAAAGTGACCCCACTAGACACGGTTTCGTAGACTCCGTAAGACACTTGAACCAGGCTCTGATACCAAGCTTTGTCACGCCCCATACCATGGCCTGGGCGAAACACGGCACTCGGGCCTTGCTTGCATGTGTTCGAGCGAACCTCATGGCTTGCTTGTTAACATGGGCATCAAAACAATATAATCTATATGATGCAATTTAAATGAACCATGAAAATGTAATTTGCGGAATAAAGTCTTGAAATTATCTCATAGCATGAAATATCATGAAAACGTAATAGTCTGCAAACATGAAAGCATAACTGACTCTGTGAACTAATATATGTCTATGAAACCTCTAAAACATGTCTGAATACTAACTACCAGAACATGGCCCTGGACTACCATAAACTGAATACTAATGCAGACTCCATGTTCAACCCCGAGAGGAGTGGGGCTCACCAATAAGCTGATAACTGAAGTTATCCTACTGCGCAGGTGTATGCTCCTAAAAACCGGTATCTGCACCGTGAAGTGCAGGCCCCGGGAAAAACGGACGTTAGTACATGATGAATAGTACTAGTATGTAAAACCAGCTGAAATGAAGAACATGGCACAACATAGATATAGGACATGAACTGAAACTGAATGTAACTTGAACATGAGCATGAACCGTGAGTAAAGTCTGAAATCAGTAAATCAATGGGAATACATGTATGTAAAACTGCTTGTAACGTGGGGAATGCTATAGTATAACCGACAACATGATTCTGGTACTTGCGTCCTACCAGCAGAACACTCACACCTTGCCAGGGGTATGAGATTTAAGTAATAATAAGCATGTAAGGATCCAAACTGCATAATGAAGGTGTTGCCTCCTTGCTGACAACCCTTATCCTACGGTGGCAACGCAGTTTCAGGCTATCTGAGCCTTCTCAGTTAACTAAGCAATTCCCAAAAACATGAACATGATATAGTTGGCTAAGAAGCCCATGATTTTCGTGAAATAACTTGTAATCATGATTTCACGAAATAACTTGTAACATGGTTTCATGAAATATCTTGTAAACATGGTTTCATGAAATAACTTGTAAACATGGTTTCATGAAATATCTTGTAATATGATTTCATGAAATATCTTGTAATATGGTTTCATGAGATAACTTGTCATAGTCTTGCAAAACATATTCTTGATTCATGAGTAATAAAATAGTTCATAAATAAATAAATATATATATATAATTTGACTGGAAAACATACTTGTAACTTGCTACGTAAAATCATAAAGTTTTATATAACCATAATAAGAACACATGAGGAAGAATTCATGATTCATGGATTAAGCTAGGGTTCCTAATAACCGTAATGGAAGATTAGGAATACAATAACGAATATAGATACAAAATTCATGTACATAAATACATAAATATGGGCTACCAATATGTTGGGTTTAATGCCCTAGGGTTTGAACTTCATGGATATCAAGAATACAGAGCATGGGGAAGAACGTAGAGATTCCCACATGTGGATGGAAGTTCTACATACCTTAATTGCTCCAAAATCTTGAATTAAAGACTTGAATTTTTGGAGAAGATTTCCTAAATCTTGATTCTTGAACCTTGAGATGGGTTTTCTTGATAACCCTAGATTAGGAACAATGATTTCTTGCTTAGATTATTAGAGTATATGTTAGAAAGGGATTAGGGACTTGAATTCAACCTAGAATCATGATAAAACTTACCTTGGAAGGTCCTTGAGGTTTGGGACTTGTTCTCTATGAATTTAGGGTGATTTTTCGTGAATGGGGTGTTGGGGAAATAAACCCCAAATCTTAAATATAACTTAAAACGCGTAAATCCGACTTTTGACCCGAAACCCGACCTTTTATGCGTTGGTTCTGCGACGCACGTGCATCGCGCGACCCCCATGCAGATCGATAGTCAGAGAGGGGGTTTTTGTGCCATCGGCCCGCAACGCGGGACCATTGCACGCGCCCTCACAAGCGACGGGTGTCGGTTCTGAACAACGTTCGGTAAAATAGGTATAACTTCTTGTGCATAGCTCTGTTCTACCCATAATATACCGTTGGAAAGCTATTTCGAAGGGATACAACTTTTATGTTTTAAGTTTCCTCAAATTCCCAATGGATTTTCACGAAATATGACTGGAAGGCAGACGTATCGAAAACTTAGCCGATTCTATAGAATTTTAAGTGCCTTACTATTAGCCATATTGAGATGATCATATCTCCTTGCTCCGATCTCTGATTGGATTGGTCCTTATATCGTTAGAAAGCTATTTCTACATACTACAACTTTCATTAAGGGTGCTTTTCCCAAATTCCCAACTAATCAAGGATTTATGGCTGCCCGAAGTAGGCCTATCAACCATTTTCGCAAAACGTTCAAACCTTCAGTTTTTCCACTAAAACTCTAATGATATGAGTCTAAACTTAGTTCCAAGATACGGGGTGTTACATGGTTGTCGCTCACCCTCGGGTCCCAGCCGTAGTTGAGGGCTCTGGCACCTGGTCTCAGCTTATCGTGGCTCGAGTCCTCACCATCTGTAAGAGAAGAAATCAGAGTCAGATACCAATTTGATTGTTCCAAATACCAATTAGAATAAAGTAGCATAAAAGAAGGAAAGAAAGGAAAATTTGCTAAATGTCCTATAGCCTCTAGTAGATAGATACGGAGCTCATCGTACTGATCCACTAGACGCGCTCTTGCATTATAGATCGGGTAACCTAGGGCGCAGATACCAACTTGTCACGACCCAATTTAGCTAAGTCGCACGGGCACCTACATTTCTCACCTCGGTAGGCGAACCCTTATTCCAACAGTTGCAAAGTCATAACTAAACAATTAAACAAGCGGAAGAGATAAAATCACGTAGGTCTAACGATAATCATATAAAAATACGCGGAAGTAAGGAAATACATCAAATCCACCCAGAGTCTGGTCTAACCATACTAAAGCCTCTAACTAGCTACTACAAGTCTGAAAGTAACAAAATACATCAAAATTCTGAATATGCCTTGGAATATGAAATAAGACATAGATAAAGGAAGAATCTCTAAGGCGGCAGACGTCCCAATGCTCACCCTATAACACTCTAAGCTGCAACTTTGATCCGCTATCAGCCATGAGAAACAGAGGCCGATCCTACCTGGAACTCTGCATTCTTAAAAGAATGCAGCAAGTGCAGGCCAGTACAAACAACAAGTACAGGTAGGTATCATAGGCCGACTAAGTTTAGCTAACACATATCCAGTCAATAAAGTAAGATAAACAGGTAAATCAACAAGGTATCTGTTAAACACGAGCAAGAATCAAAGTACGTGTCATCACCTATGTTATAGATCTAAACCCAATTGTGTCAAGTCTCAAATACTCAGTCCAAATCTGTATAATCACAATTACATCACAAGAATATCACAATATAAGCCATGGTGCAATACAATGAAATAATGCATGAAGTGTGAATGCAATGTACACATGTACCCCGATGATAGAACATTACATCTCGGTAGCACAACCCATGGGGGACCCACAAAGTCCATGTACCTCACGATTCCGGTACAAACCTCGGCAACCGCTACCTCACAATTCCGGCAACAACCTCAACAATCGCTACGCACAACCTCAATTCCGGGACAACCATCGGATATCGGTGCTCATATCACTCTCATCCAACTGAGCCCAGCTCATAACAGTGTTTTCTCAAGTATCATCAACGTATCAACAGTATATCATGAACGACGAGAATGCGTGAGTTCAATGTCAATAAGCAAGTCAATATCACAAACAGTATCCTCATATCAAACGTCAACAAGTAAGATACTACAAAATCATAGTCAATATATATCAATAGTATCCAATATCTACTATCTCCACGTAGCATCAAGCCAACAACAATAGAACAAGATAAGTCACAACACAACAGGTGGCTAACACCAATCACACAACAAGGCCCAACCTAAGGCAATATCCAACCCAACTTCATACCCGAAGGTTTACATGCTTTCTCCGACAATATCGTCTAAATATATGCTTCGCTAAACAAAGTCTCACTATAAGGTAAACTGTAACCTACCTGGAAGGCCGAACAACAATATCTCCTACAATCACTCCTTTGACTTCCCTTTTCTCTGAGCCTCGAGAAAAAGAAAGTCTAGGCACTTTCAAATCAAAAAGAACATCAAACGAATCCTAATTCTATTCAAGACCCAAATCTCCAACCTATGGAATAGGGTTTATGACCTAGAAGGGTGAAATTAGGAATCTAAATGTTCCAACATGAAATTAAAGCTCTAGGTGGTCAATTCCCGTCAATAGAAGGCTAGAATAATCAACAATTTACTCAAATTCAAATTCTAGGAAAACCCCTCAAATTTACGTATAAACCCTAACTTCTAATTCCATAAATTAGCCACTAATTAGAAAGAAGTTATGAAATAAAGGATTCTAATCATCAATTCAATGCTTAGAGAAGCTAACCCAACCAACAAATCATGATTTAGAAGCCTAGAAAGTATACTCATTAAACCCACTTTGAATCTTCATTTAAGTAAAAAACTATCAAGATAAATGTATTCTAAGGTGATTAAGGACAATGGAATAGTAAGGAGATTAGAATAACTTACCACCAAGAATTTCCTAGATTTTCTCAAGTTTTGGAATAGAAATAAATGGGGGTCTTAGGGCTATTAATACACAATTAAAGAAATAACCAGGCTTGATACTGTTTCTGCGGCAGCGCAGCGATCCCGCCTCGATGGTCTCTCCGACAGTCGTGACCGTCGGCCCTCAAATGCACTTGGCCGATATGGCGGTACCGCTGAGGCTGTAAGGGTGCCGCTAAAGCGGACACCAGCACCAAATTTCCCATAAAAATAATGACAATCTCAATCCGAAATTCGAACTAATAGCCGAGGCCATCTGCTCACAAACCACATACACAGACACATATAAAAACAAGATACGAACATACTAGTTATCTCAAAATTTCCAGCGGAGGTCTCCTTGATCGAGTCAACCCCCGATACATCAATTCCAACGTCCCCACCCAAGTCCCAAAATGCACCCGTGTGCATTAGGAACCAAACCAGATATGCACACAAGTTCTAAATGATCATCCAGACCTCTCGAAATCGATGAATTTTCGAAAAGGGTCTGTTTACCCAAAAGTCAACTTGAGTCAACTATTTTTCGCTTAAAGCCCAAGTTTCACAAAAAGTCGCCCGAATAAAATCTAAACACCTCGAGAAGCGTGTCAATGGCCCTTCGGGTCAAATTTGAGCTAAACAAGCTCAGTGAGGGGTCAAGAGTGCCAAAAGGAGTATAACGACCAAGCAGGTCATTACACTCAAACTCTGCCTACACTCAAAAGTTCGGTCATATCCATATACAAATCACAAATAATCCAACATCTTGCCAACTCATCCAACATCTTTCCAAAATCATCAACTATTTCCATTACTCCATCAATATTCACTTCACAACACTCAGTCTCATCATAATTCGACATTGGATCAAAAAGCGCAACATGGATATCGACCCACTTCTCTCGAACTACATATGGCCTGATTCTTATGGAGCCCGAGATATGTAGGCAACTCGAAATCGGAGTTCGGCCATAATATTTTCTGACATTCTTTCTTCTCAAACCTTTCCAAGGCCATATGTCGGTCGGGACAAAATTGGCTGCTACGTCAACTTCTCTACCCGAAAACTCTTATATCGTCTCCAATCAAAGAGGGGCAAGTTGTTGACACCCAATTTTGCCCCTCCTTTATTTCAATTTATTTCCTTGGGCTTATAATTTTATTCATAAACTAAATAATTTCTATACACTACTATGTTATTACTATTGCTACAATTATTTGTAAGTATCATTACTTTATTATAATTACTATTTTAATATTACCCTCACATTACTACGTATTTATTAGTTGTTAATCATAAAGTTAAGCTAGATAATATTTCTTACTCTATTATTACATTATCTATATATTTATAGTTTTGCTATTATTAGTAAATTAGTAATTTGAATTATATCCTTATTACTATTAATTACTAACTGTGTGATTATTACATATACTTTCAAAGTTATAAATTTCTATAAAGAAGTCTGAGGAATTGGATTAGAATATGGAGAAAATCAACAATATAGTTAGTAGATGGCCCAAATTTTGGCCTAATTAACAGCCCAATTAAACCCAAACCTCTAGCCTAATACCTAACCATCCTTCAGACATCTAAAGTCATTTGTAGGGTTTCATTTATCTCTACAGCAGTCGCGCCTCTTTGTCTTTTCTTCCCTATTTTGAGTAAAATTCCAAGGGTTCTTTCACCATGGACAGGAGGTTGTCACTCTATTTCTATATAAGGCTTCTCTCACAATATCTCTCCTTAAAGAAATTGTGTATCTGGCATATTGAAATCTGCTAAAGCAAGAAACAAATCTCTCTATTTCGAGTATCTTCACAAGTCTAATCTTGGCAATCTCAACCAAATCACGTGAGACCTCCAAATACATCCAAAATCTCAAACGTTCGAATTTCAAATGCCTTTGACTCGATATCAAAATCTCATTTTCAAATCTGCCCGCCCAAAATGAAACCCTAGAGTTTCAATTTCTCTTATAAATACTCCTTAAATTCTCAGGCGAAGGGTAGGAGGTTTTTGAACATCTTAGAACACCACCTTATCGAAGACAAACTCTACATATTTTTAAACTCTAAGAACCTTTGATTTCTAGAGTTACTCTCTCTGTCCCAGTAGACGTTAGCTGTGGTAGATATTTTGGAACTCATTTGTGTCACGCCTCAACCCAAAAAACGTGCGAGGATCTACCATTTTCCCACTTCAGTAGTCGAACCCATCCCTTAACCAAAACCCAAACAAATAAATGAAATCATCTCCCAACCATAATATAATAAGTCTGACATAAAAGTAATAACAAGTGCAGAATAATACATGCCCAATGAATCTGGTTTAAGTCGTACAGGAGCTACTACATAGAGGAAGTTTGAATATATAGTAAGTTTGAATACATAGTCTCATACATAAATACTATCTCAAGGATAGAATTAAGACAATTAATGAAAGAGTAGCCATTCAGGCTGCAGATACTCCAAGTGCTCACCTTGGATGCGAGTGAATCAGGCCTCGGGATCAGTCACGAGGGGTGGATGTCTCTCCTACAGCATACTCTACACTCATAAAAAGAGTACAGCAAGGTAGGATCAGTACAAAACATGGTATAAGTAAGCATCAGAGGCCGACAACAGTTAGATCACGCTACAAATAAGGAAATAGAAAGATAATCATGCTCACAAATAGATACAAGTCAAAAAGACCAAATAGTACAATCAATTACCAAACGATGTCTCAAATATTTCTCGAATCCAAACATAATCCAATAATCACCCAATGACTCTAATATCACCGAAGATCAACATCAATCCAAATGACAATAAGAACATATAATATGCATGCAAATGGAATGTAATGGAATGATACACACATGCTCCGGGGGGACGATTCCCGTCTCTCGACAGTCATGACCCATGGGGGACCGCTAAGTCCATGTACTGTTATTCTGAATCACACAGCCTAGAATGACTCCTCTATCTAATATCATTGCTAACCACATGTATCGCACAGCATAGAGATGGCTACGCAAATATAGTAAAGTCACATGAACCATACTTACCTGCGTCATCACCATCTTCCAATATCAAGATCAAGACAGATATATCATAGATATGAGAAAGTATGTCATACAATGAGTATATCATAATTAACATATGGATTCTAGTCAATTCATAAAAGGACGGCCACGATAGTACAAGTATTACATGAATTCGTTCCTTCCAACCAGTCTCCCAAAATACACAGCAACCACCAACTCACATAAGAAAAGCCAAGCATAAACCTAGGGATTCTACAGACCACGAGCCCGAACACACAAGTCACACAACAGTACCAACCTAAGAATTCCATCCCAAACTTCATACCCGAAGGTCCATATGATGTCTCTAACAATTCCCTATTACTATATACGAGTCGCTAATGGGAGTCTAACTAAAAAGGTAAGCCATAACCTACTTGGAGTGTCGAACAGGAATCCTAATGCCTCCAAATATTTGAGGTCTATTTATAACATAATATAGATTAGAAATCATAAAGAACAATACCCATATTGCTAGGATTTAATTCGGTCTACTTAAGCCTATGGAATTTGGGGAAACGATCCCACAAGGGCAAAACGAGAAATTCGAAAGTGAAACATGAAATTTAAGTCTAAGTGGTCAAAACATACTAATCAATTCCTAAAACAACTTAGTATTAAGCTAAATTCATATTTAAAGAGAAACTCCCAATTTTGGGTATGAACCCTAACTCTCAAATTCATAAATTGGTTACTAATAATGAAGGGTTCATATTTATTTAGCAATTACCCATCAATTCCATACTAATATAAGATTATTCCATCAACAAATCAAAGTTTGATCATCAAAATGTCATTCAAGAAAGAAACCCCCAAAACCATCTTTAATCCTTATGTTATTGGAAGACTCTAGCATGAATTAGGGAGTTTCTAAGGTGGATTATGAATCATAAATGAAGAATAGGGTTAGATGAACTTACCCGAATGAAGAATTGCCTCAAAATCTCTTATTTTGCTCTCAAAATATCTCTAGAATCGAGAGTAATGAATGAGAAGTGATAGGGTTTTAAAAATAATTTAAGGCATTTAAGTCCCGGTGAACATCTACAGCGGTCTGTAGTCTGCGACGGCGGAACGGGTATGTAATGACCTGCTAGGTTGTTATGGGGGATGACGTAGAAAACTAGACCTCCGTTGGGAATTTTGAGGTAGTGGATGTGTCCGCAGTGTTTTTTTTATGTTTATGCACTTGTTTTGTTTGCATTTGTAGGGCCTGGTAAAAACCTAGTGGAAGAACCCCAGTTACTAGTCAAAATGAACCGCTGCAGCGGGTAAGCGACTGCTGTAGCGGGTCCGTCGTAGCGGGCCGAGGCTCGCCGATGTGGGAAGTCAAAGAATTAATGAGGTTCGCCATAGCGGGAGGCTTTCCGCTATAGCGAGACCGCTGCAGTGAGACATGGACCGCTACAGCGGTCGATGGGAGCCAGAACCAGTGTTTTATATTCTTTATTTCGAACTAATTCTCCACACAACTCTAAAACAATTTCCAAGAACTTTTGTGGTGAAATTATAAGGCTAGGGTTAAGTTACTCTTGAAAGGCAAGCCTCAACCCTTCACTTTGTTCATTCCACCATATTGTTAGGTTCCATGATTAGTTAAAGGTTCTCTAATGGTGAATGAAAGGATAGAACCCTAGAATTTGTGAACCCTTAAATAAATTAATGGGTTATTGATTTTATTGTTGTTTAATCATCTAGGAGTATAGATTATCACTTCCTAGGATGAGAATTTTATTATTAAATGATGAGAATGATGTATTGAGACTTAGGGTTTATAAAGATGGTAACTTTAGCATAAAAACTGCTTGTAAAAGGGTTGAATTGGTTAGAAAACCCATCAACGGATAGTTATCAGGATTAATATTAGTATGAATTAAAACCTAGTGATAGTTCACCCATTTAAAAAAGAGTAGATGTAGTTGGGTTCTCTTCCCCAATTGTTTATTTCCTTTCAGACATTTATGCTTATTTCAAGCAGTTATTCATTCTTTAGACAGTTATGTTTTAGAGTCCTTGTAAGATGACATTCGGATTTTGGGGTTGTAATACTTAGGACTTCCGCACCTTTATCTATTTATGGCATGACTAGATAGTTTGGAGATTTTTATTATCATTATATCCTTGAATGTGTTAAAATTGACTTATTAGATGATGACTGGTTAAGGGGATTAGTTCGCCCATGAGGTGAATTAGTGTGGGTGTCACTCGCGGCTATTTGGGTCTTAACAAAGTTGGTATTATAGCCTTAAGTTTGTTGATCTGATTGTATAAGAACATGTCTATCAGAGTCTTACGGATCGGTACGAAGACGTCTGTACTTATCTTTGAGAGGCTATAGGACACTAGGAAAATTCAAATTCTTTCTTTCCTTTGTGCTTCTTGATTCCAATTGGTATCTGGAAGATTCAAATTGGTGTTTGACTTTTCTTTCTATTCTCTCACAGATGGTGAGGGCTTGTGCGGCAGTAGCAGCTAATGAGGTACTCACGCTGGCCGCTGGGGTCCGAGCTTGCAATGAAGGTCAGGCCGTTGGCACTGCAATTCGTGATGGAGGCCAAGCTAGGGGCCGTGGCCATGTTAAAGGCACGAGAGAAGTAGCACCAGCCAGGGGCAGGGCTCCTGCAGCTGGTCAGCACCGCGCTGAGTCCCCTGAGCCTCAGGTAGTTCCAGATGAGGCAACAGAGTTTGCAGCGACACCAGCTCAGCCAGATACTATAGCTTCTCCAGTGTTGTCAGACATTATGGTTCGAGTGTTGAACCTACTGAACGGGTTGACAGAGGCAGGTATGTTACCAGTCGTTCCAGGTGCTCAGGTTACCAGGGTGGGTTATCCAGCTCCGAGCGTAGTTCGTACTCTAGGTTTACAGCATGCTGCAGCTATGGCTCCCCGTTTGGATGAGGCTCCAGGATTGAAGGTATTTCCTAGGACAGAGGGAGGTGCGGTGTTGACCGAAGATGAGCATGATTTGTTTTGGAGGTTCACTAAGATGAAGCATCTAGAGTTCTTCGGCACTGAGGTTGAGGTTGCTTACGAGTTCATTATGGACTGTCATGAGAGACTCCATAATATAGGGGCGATAAAGAAGTATGGTGTGGAGTTTGTGACCTTCCAGCTCTTGGGTGATGCCAAGTTATGGTGGAGGGCTTTTGTAAAGTGCAGGTTAGCGAGACCACCTCCATTGACATGGACTCAGTTTTATCAGGTGTTTTTAAACAAATATGTTCCTCGAACTTTGAGGGACCGCAGGCGTGATAAGTTTGTTATTCGGCTTCGTCCATTTCTGTTCAGCGTCCGATGCTAGATCGCGGATGCTTCGAGTATGGTGATACGGGGCATTTCAAGATAAACTGTCCCAGACTTAGGCAACGTGGCCAGGGTACTCAGTTTCGGGCTCCCAGATCTCGAACATCAGGTAGAGGGAGAGGATCTCATGGGGATAACCGCGCTCAGTCTGGGC
This sequence comes from Lycium barbarum, assembly GCF_019175385.1. Classification (NCBI taxonomy): domain Eukaryota; kingdom Viridiplantae; phylum Streptophyta; class Magnoliopsida; order Solanales; family Solanaceae; genus Lycium; species Lycium barbarum. The sequence goes on from NC_083343.1 coordinate 89,800,504, forward strand.
ATAGCGGCAACATGGCCGGTAGAGGTGGAAACCAGCCTAACAGAGCCGAGTTTCAGTCTGGTAGAGATAGACACTAGCTTGGCAGGCGTGGAGCTCAGGACAGGTTGATCGCAATGGTTCGCATGCTACTGGTGAGCGGGTTCAGTATTATGCCTTTCCTGGCAGGACAGAAGCTAAAGTTTCAGATGCAGTTATTACAGATAACATCTCAATCTGTCGCTAGATGGCTTCTGTATTGTTTGTCCCGAGTTCTACATTTTCTTATGTGTCTACATATTTCTCTATGGGTCTTGATATAGTTTGTGATTTACTTAATGCCCCTATACATACATCTACTTCAATTGGAGACACTATGGTTGTAGATAGAGTCTTTCGATCTTGTACTGTCACACTTATGGGGTATGGCACCAGGGTTGACTTACTAATTTTAGACATGGTATATTTTGATGTCATTCTGGGTATGAGTTGGCTAGCTCCTTATCACGCAATTTTGGACTGTCATGCCAAGACCACCTTAGCCATACTCGGGATGCCTAGACTTGAGTGGAAAGGTAACCTTATTCCGTCCCCAAAAAAAATCAAATCCTTTATTCGCGCAAATAAATTAGTGAATAAGGGGTGCTTGGCTTATTTGGCACGTATTCTTGATACCAGTGTTGACGGTCCATCTCTTGAGTCTGTTCATATGGTGCGTGAGTTTCTGGAGGTGTTTCCTGCAGACTTTCCAGGCAAGCCACCAAACCATGACATTGATTTACACATTGACTTAGAGCCAGGGACCCGTCGCATATCTATCTCGCCATATCGGATGGCACCAACAGAGTTAAGAGAATTAAAGGAACAACTTCAGGATCTTCTTAGTAAGGGTTTCATCTGTACGAATGTCTCCCCATGGCGCGCTCCTAATGTATTTGTGAAAAATAAATATGGGACTATGCGGATATGCATTGATTACCTCTAGTTAAATGAAGTCACCGTTCGAAATAAATACCCTATCCCTCGTATTGATGATTTGTTTGACAAGCTTCATGGGGCTTCTGTGTTTTCAAAAATCTATTTGAGATTGGGCTATCATCAGTTGAAAATTCAGGCAGAGCATATTTCTAAGATAGCTTTCCGGACCAGGTATGAACATCGTGAGTTTCTGGTTACGTCTTACGGGCTTACTAATGCCCCAGCTACTTTTATTGATTTGATAAATGGCATTTTTAATCCATACTTAGACTCATTTATGGTAGTGTTTATTGATGACATTCTGGTTTATTCGAAGAGTAAGAAAGATCATGAAAAACACTTGAGGGTTATTCTTGGGTTGCTGAGAGACAAGGAGTTGTACGCCTAGTTCTCTAAGTGTGAATTTTGGCTTGCGTCTATGTCCTTCTTGGGGCATGTGGTTTTAAAGGAAGGGATTATGGTTGATCCTAAAAAGATTGAGGCGGTGAGAGATTGGGCTAGGCCTACATCAGTGATGGATATTCGTATATTTGTGGGGTTAGCCAGTTACTACCGTCGGTTCGTGAAGGGGTTTGCCTCTATTGCGTCACATTTGACCTGTTTGACTTAGAAAGAGGTACCCTTCCAGTGGTTCGACGAGGGTGAGGAGAGCTTCCAAAAGCTCATGACTTTATTGACTACAACTTTTATTCTATCTTTGCCCATGGAGGGCAAGGACTTTGTAGTTTATTGTGACGTTTCTCATTCTGGTTTGGGTGTTACTTTTATGCAGGAAAAGAAGGTTATTGATTATGCTTCCATAAGCTGAAGATTCATGAAGAAATATCCTACTCATGATTTAGAGTTGGCAGCTGTGGTTTTGCGTAGAAGATTTGGAGGTGTTATCTCTATGGTGCCCGTTGCGAGGTATTTACAAATCATCGCAGTCTTCAGCATATGTTTACTCAGAGGAATCTTAACTCTAGGCAGCGAAGATGGATGGAGTTGCTTAAGGATTATGATATTACTATCTTGTATCATCCCAGCAAGGCAAATGTGGTGGCAGATGCCTTGAGCAGAAAATAAGGCAGTATGGGCAGTTTGGCTCGTTTGATTGCATCAGAATATCTATTGGCCAGGGAGGTTCAGACTCTAGCTAACTGTTTCATGAGGCTTGATGTATTTGGTTCGGGCATAGTAATAGCTTGCATTGAGGCGAGATCATCATTTCTCAAGCAGATCGCCAGACAGTTCGAAGATGTGAGTTTGAGTAAGATTATTGATAAGTTTTGCGTGATGAGGCCAAGGAGGCCATGATTGATGATTAGGTTGTCTTGAGAATCTTAAGGGCGTTTGTGTTCTCCGCGTTGATTATTTGAATAGGAAAATTTTAGCGGAGGCTCACAATTCTAGATATTCCATTCATCCTGGTGCTACCAAGATGTACTGTGACTTGAGGCACCACTACTAGTGGGCTAGGATGAAGCATGATATTATTTAGTTCGTTGCACAGTGTTTGAATTGCCAGCAGGTGAAGTACGAGCACCAGAGACCCAGGGGTACCCTTCAGAGGATGCCTATTCCAGAGTGAAAGTGGGAGAGGCTAGCGATGGACTTCGTTTTTGGTCTTCCAAAGGCCTTGGGTAAGTTTGATTTGATTTGGGTCTTTGTTGATAGATTGACCCAAGTTTTCCCATTTCATACTGCTCAGAAGTTGGCCCATATTTATATCCATGAGATTTTTTGTTTGTAAGGGGTTCCTATTTCTATCATATTCGATAGAGACACAACGTTTACATCTTGGTTTTGGAAGACTTTGCATTTAGAGTTGGGTACTAGATTGGACCTTAGTACATCTTTCAACCCTCAGACAGATGGCCAGTCTGAGCAGACTATTCAGGTCCTAGAAGACATGCTCTGAGCTTGCGTGATTGACTTCGATGGCCATTGGGATCAGTTCTTACCATTGGCAGAGTTAGCGTATAATAATATTTACCACTCGAGCATTGACATGGCACCGTTTAAGGCTCTGTATGGGAGGAGATGTAGGTCTCCTATCGGGTGGTTTGAGGCTTTCGAGGTAAGGCCATGGAGTACATATATTTTTAGGGGGTCATTAGATAAGGTTAAAGTGATTCGGGAAAAGCTCTTGGCAACTCAGAGTAGGCAGAAGGAGTATGCGAATCGAAAGGTCCGAGATCTTGAGTTCATGGTTGGAGAACAAGTCTTATTGAAGGTCTCACCCATGAAGGGTGTGATGAGGTTTGGGAAGAAGTAAGCTTAATCCCATGAAGGGTGTGATGAGGTTTGGGAAGAAGGTAGCCTATGAGTTAGCTTTGCCCCCAGGTCTGTCGGGTGTACATCCAGTGTTCCATATCTCAATGTTGAAGAGATATCATGGTGATGGTTCATTTATAATTCGTTGGGATTCTTTCTTGTTAGATGAAAATCTATCTTATGAGGAAGAGCCTATTGCGATCCTAGATAGAGAGGTTCATAAATTGAGATCGAATGAAATAGCGTCAGTGAAGGTTCAGTGGAAGAACCGTCCTGTTGATTGAAGCTACTTGGGAGACCGAATTCGATATGCGAAAGAATTATCCCCAGCGTTTCACTGAGTCATGTACTTTTTCCCTTATTTATCTTCCTTGTCTGTTTGAGGACGAACGGGTGTTTAATTGATATCTGATGTAACAACCCGCTAGGTCATTATGGTGGGTGACTTAGAAAACTAGACCTCCGTTAGGAATTATGAGGCCGCGGGTGGGTACGAAACATTTTTTTATGCTTATGTCTGTTTGTGTCTATAGGGCCTCAGATTGGTGTTGGGATTACTGGGTGAAAAATTGGTGGAAAAACCCAAGCTACTGGTCAAAATGGACCGCTGCAGCGGATGAGGGAAAGTTGTAGCGGGTCTGTCATAGCGGGACGAGGCTCGTCACCGCGGGGAGTCGGGGAATTAATGAGGTCTGTCATAGCAGGAGGTTTCCCGCTATAGCAGACAGCTGTATCGACACATCAACCACTGCAGCGGTCGACGAGAGGCAGAATCAGTGTTTTATATTCTTTATTCCGATCTCATTCCCCACACAACTCCAAAACAGATTCCAAGAACTCTTGTGGCAAAATTCTAAGGCTAGGGCTAAGTTACTCTTGAAAGGAAAGTATTAACCCTTCACTTTGTTCATTCCACCATATTGTTAGGTTCCATGATTAGTTAAAGGTTCTTTAATGGTGAATGAAAGGATAGAACCCTAGATGTTGCGAACCCTTGAATAATGAATGGGTTATTGACTTTATTGTTGTTTAATCATCTAGGAGTATAGATTATCACTTCCTAGGATGACAATTTGATTATTAAATGATGAGAATGATGTATTGAGACTTAGGGTTTCATAAAGATGGTAACTTTAGCATAAAAACTGCTTGTAAAAGGGTTGAATTGATTAGAATACCCATGAATGGATAGAATATGATTATTGAGATTAATATGTTACACCCCAGAAAATACCCCGTTGATGCACAGTGAATAGACTAATGAAAGGCACGAAGTATACGGTATTCCAATAAGTGAGAAATGACATTTGATGACCATAATTGTGATTTGCATAGACATTCGGAGTAAGAGGAGAAAGCTTGCCAAGAGAGGGCAAGGCATACGATGTGTATCAGAAAGGATGTACGAGTAATAAGTTAATGATGATTTACTAGTGTCTTAGAGAAGAATTATAACATCCCTTAGATCGTTAATGAGGTGTTAAACAAGTATCAAGAAGGTTCCATAAGGATTGGAGATCAAACAAAGTGACGAGAATAAGATCAGAGAAAAGATGGGTTACACGGCCGATTATACGGTCCGTATAATGCTATACGGTCCGTATAATGGTCCGCAGAATCGTCACAGTGAAGGTCCCTCACTGATGGGATTATAAGGTTACTTATACGGACCGTATAAAATTATACGGACTGTATAATGTGTCGTATAATGGTCACAGAAGCGAGATGTTGAAGCGACGATTTCACGGTCATTTATACGGACCGTATAAGTTTATACGGACCGTGTAAGTGTTCGTATATTTTCCCGACGGATCAGATTTTTAATTTATTAAAAAGGGGACCAAGTTCATTATTTCATTTCATTTTTCACTCCACACCTCAAGAACCCTCTAGAAAGCTCTCCACTCTTCATCCACAAGAACCCACGAGAGATTGGTGATCAACTTCATCAAACCAACAAAATTAAGTGTAAGAAACACATTAAAGTTCATCCAAGCCAAGGAATTCCAAGTGAACTAGGCTTTTGGTGCAGGAGAAGTATTTCCACTCAAGTCTTATTCCTACACTATCTAAGGTAAGTTTTATGATCTTTTCATGTTGTTTAAGGTAATGAGAGGTTGAAAGACTTAGATTATGGAAGGAGATAGAAAATGGGTCACAAAGATAGGAATAATGAGATTTTGAGTAGTAGCTTGGGATGAGTCATGAATATTGATATGTTGTGAATGTAAGTATGCTATAAGTGACATTTAGAATATGGGACAAGTATTATATGTGAGAAAACACAATAGTGAACTATGACCATGATTATGGAGGAATTGAAGTGAAATTTGAAATGTGGATAATGTAGATGAATGATGATTGTTGCCTATAATATTGTGAATGTTGTTATGGATGCTTGGGAATCGATATGTGATATGAGGAAAGTTGTATAAACAAAGGAAATGTTGCCCAATTTTCTCTAGCCTTAGTAAGCATGTTCTTATAACCGATTAGCTAATGTTAATACAAACTTTCTTGAAGGTAGAAATGCGAGCATCGAAGAAGAACGATCAAACAATAGAATAGCTAAACGAAAGAGGTATGTAAGGCTAATCCTTTTCTTCTAAGTCATGAATCCTATGGCATTAATCTTCCTAACTTTCCATAATCTTCCTAAATAACGAAAATTACGAGTCCATGACTATAAAAAGCTACATACGCACATGATAAAGAAAAGAGATACGTTACGAGCATGACAATACGTTCCTACGAAGCTAATGATCCTAAGTACGGTTCCATTGATGCTTTTCCTTGTGTACACTCACCTTAAAATGTTAGTCCCCTCAAGATGAGACATAATGATTATGATCGTTCCATAATGTAATCGGGGGTCCACGACCTTATGTCACCCCGACATAGCCATAGTTGCCTTCAAGTTCGAATGTATGTTTGATGATAAATGTATAATGACGCTAAGCTTATGATATGCCTATGAGATGTATAATAATGATATGTTTATGTTGACTATATGACGATACGATTCCACCTTGCCTAGTTGGCCGGGCATGTCACCGCGAAAGCGGGCTGCATACGATTCAACCGTGCCTAAATGGTCGGGCATGTCACCGCTAAGGCGGGCTGCTATGTTTACACCGAGCTTAGAGGACCGGCCATGACACCACTAGTGGGCGGCATATGATGGTTACCTAGACGCGGGTTAACGATGATGATATATATGATACGATGATGTATGCACTATGATGATACATGTACTATGATTATATATGATATATGTATGAAATGTATCCACCCTTATAAGTTACGCAGGTTATATCTTCTTCTTATGTCTTATGTCTTATGATTTCTCCATTATGTTCATTTCATTCATGCCTTACATACTCAGTACAATGTTCGTACTGACATTCGTTTTCTTTGGACGTTGTGTTCATGCCCACAGGTAGACAGGGAGGAGAACCAGACTCGTAGGAGCTACAAGAAGACTTTGAGAGCACTCCATTATTCCAGAGGTGCAATTAATTTATTCTTTTGTGCATAGTATATATATGTTTTGGGCATGACGGGGTCCTGTCCCGTCCATATGTCTAGTACTCTAGTAGAGGCTCGTAGATACGCATGTGTGGGTAGTGTGGTCTCACGATATTTCCCACGTGTATATGTATATATATATATATATATATATATATATATATATATATATATATATATATATATTGATAGCCGGAGGGCTTATGTATATAAAGGTAATTATGTTTCAAAGTGAAAAATGGTTTTTCCTATGATTTGAGTATATGATTAATGAATGAACGCTTGATGTGTACGATGGGTAATGGTATGAGCGATGCTCGGTGGTTAGCCCCGGGTACCCGTCAAGGCCCCTAGTCGGATCGTGACAAAAGTGGTATCAGTGCAGTTCAGTCCTAGGAAATGTCTACGAGCCGTGTCTAGTAGAGTCTTGTTTATGGTGTGTAGCGCGCCACACTAATAAACAGGAGGCTTCAGGGCATTTAGGATAAATGACCATTCTTCTTCTTATGAGACCGTGCGATAGAGCTATGTTATAAGATTATCTCCGTCTTAATAGTGTGCTATGATTTCAGAAATGCCGCCAAAGGGAAAAGCTACAGCCACCCAGAAGGGCAAGACTACGATGAAAGGGCGGGTAGAAAGAGAGCCTCCAACGAATGTAGAAGAGGGTGAATCACATAATGAGGCTCCATCTAATGCTTCTTCTACTCTGCCTATTATAGAAGAACAAGAAGGGGCTTTAGCTCCAGCTCTTATGCCTCCAGTTCCTCCACCGGCTACTTCGGGTCAACAAGTGACCGAGGCTATTCATCTATTGACACAGTTAGTTGCCGCCCAGATGCAGCGGCAGGGTTCAGGTTCGAGTGACAGGGTCGTTAGTACTAGAGCCCGTGATTTCGTGAGTTTGAATCCTCCGGAGTTCTTTGGGTCAAAGCCGGATGAAGACCCGCAAAGTTTTATCGATGAAATGTTGGGAACATTGAAGATTATTCATGCCTCTGAAACTAAATTTGTGGAGTTGGCATCTTATAGACTCTGAGATGTGGCGGTATTATGGTACAATAATTGGATATCATCAAGAAAAGAGAATGCGCCTCCTCCCGTTTGGCAAGAATTTGTAGATGCCTTCATCCGCCACTATTTGCCACCCGAGGTCCGTCGAGCTAGAGCGGATAGATTTTGAAATTTGAAACAAGGAAATGTGAATGCTCGGGAGTATAGCCTTCAGTTCAATTCATTGGCTAGATATGCCCCGACTATGGTGGCCGACATGGGAGATAGGGTGCACAGATTCGTGAGTGGATTAGGGCCACATTTGTTCAAGGACTGCTTGACGGCTTCGTTATAAGATGGGATGGACATTTCCCGCATTCAAGCCCATACCCAGAATTTAGAAGGACAACAATATCCACAAAGGAGTGATCGTGATATCGATAGAAGGCAAAGCAAGTGGGCCAAATCTATGGGGACAAGCAGTGATTATAGAGGGGGATCAAGGCCGACCCATTCCAGACACTCCAGCCAGTCGGTGACTAGTGCGCCTCCACGATTTACAGGTAGGATATTTGATCGCTCGTTCCCTTCAGGACAGGATCAGGGTTCGAGAGCTTCGGGTTCTTAGTTTGGGAGTCATCATAGTCAGAGGAGACCACCAGTACTGCAATGTAGTCAGTGCGGTAAATTACATTCAGGACTATATCGCCAGGGTATAGACGCTTGCTATGTTTGCGGATAGACTGGGCACTTGATGCGAGATTATCCCTCGAGGTATGGTAGAGGTGGGGTTCAGCCCACAGGATCAGCAGCGGGTTCCTCTTCAATGCGCCCGGTAGGGCAGACTTCCCAGATGTCAGCAGGTCGAGGTAGAGGTAGAGGGGGAGCATCTACTTCAGGTGCCACTCAGTCCCGTGTGTACGCTTTAGCCGGACGACAGGATCTTGAGTCCTCCCCGGATATGGTTACAGGTACATTATCCGTATTTTCCCATGATGTATATGTATTGATAGATCCGGGTTCTACATTATCTTATATTACTCCGTATGTTGCTGGTTGTATTGGGGTGAAACCCGAGCTAATTAAACCTTTTGAGGTATCTACTCCGGTTGGTGATCCCGTGATAGCTAGACAAGTGTACAAAAATTGTGTAATTGTGATATGCGACCGCCAGACTAAAGTTGATTTAGTTGAGCTGGAAATGTTAGATTTCGATGTGATTATAGGTAAGGATTGGTTGGCCTCATGTTATGCTAATGTTGATTGTCGAATGAAAGTAGTTCGATTTCAATTTCCGGGAGAGCCCGTGCTTGAATGGAAGGGTAATACAGCATCTCCAAGAGGTAGGTTTATTTCCTACCTTAAGGCAAGAAAAATGATAGCAAAAGGCTATATTTATCACTTAGTCCGAGTTCATGACACCGAAGCAAAGTCGCCAACTTCCGGTAGTGAATGAATTTCCGAACGTATTTCCAGATGAACTTCCAGGCCTTCCTCAGGAAAGAGAGATTGATTTCGCTATTGATGTGTTACCGGACACCAAGCCCATTTCTATTCCTCCTTACCGAATGGCTTCGGCAGAATTGAAAGAATTAAAGGCACAGTTGAAGGATTTGCTTGAGAAGGGGTTTATTAGACCCAGTTCATCACTGTGGGGGGCACCGGTCCTATTCGTGAGGAAGAAAAATGGTTCCTTACGAATGTGCATCGATTATAGGCAGTTAAATAAGGTGACGATAAAGAACAAATATCCTCTCCCAAGGATTGATGATTTGATTGATCAATTACAAGGTGCCATGTGGTTTTCCAAAATAGAATTGAGGTCAGGTTATCATCAAGTGAGAGTTAGAGAAGAAGATATTCCCAAAACAGCTTTTAAAATGAGATATGGCCATTATGAATTCCGAGTGATGTCGTTTGGGTTAACCAATGCTCCGGCAGTGTTCATGAATTTGATGAATAACGTATTCAGGCCTCTCTTGAATAACGTATACACTCGCACAGAATCCAAACATGCAGACCATTTACGTATTGTTCTTCGAATTCTTCGAACCCGAGAATTGTATGCAAAATTTTTAAAGTGCGAGTTTTTGGCTGAATTCTGTGGCATTTTTGGGTCATGTTATTTCAAATGATGGCATTCGAGTTGATACTCAGAAAATTGAAGTTGTGAAGACTTGGCCAAGGCCTACGATGCCTACAGTTGGATTGGTAGGTTACTATAGAAGGTTCGTAGAAGGATTTTTCGCTATTTCAGCCCCATTGATGAAGCTAACCCAAAAGTTAGCTAAGTTTCAGTGGAATGATTCTTGTGAACGCAGCTTCCAAAAGTTGAAGGACAGATTAACCTCAGCCCCAGTCTTGACACTCCCAGAAGGGCCAGATGGTTATGTTGTATATTGTGATGCTTTCGGTGTTGGGTTAGGATGTGTGTTAATGCAGCACGGTAAAGTCATCGCTTATGCTTCGAGGTAGCTGCGGAAACATGAAAAGAACTACCCAACTCATGATCTCGAATTGGCTGCAGTTATTCATGCATTAAAGATGTGGAGACATTACTTGTATGGTGTGCATGTTGATATCTATACAGATCACAAGAGTCTTCAATACATTTTCAGACAGAAGGAGTTGAATCTACGGCAGAGGCCGTGGTTAGAATTATTGAAATATTATGATGTGAGTATTTTATACCACCCCGGAAAGGCAAATGTAGTAGCTGATGCTCTTAGACGTCGATCGATAGGCAGCCTATGTGAAGTTCCTCCGGAAAAGAAAGAATTAATTCATGAGCTCCACCAACTAGCTAATCTTGGAGTACATTTAATTGATTCAGGTAGTGCAGGGATTGGTATTAATAATCCCACAGTTTCGTCCCTGAATATGGAAGTAAAAGAGCGTCAATATGAAGATCCTCAGTTGAGCCATTATAGAGACAAACTTCATAAAAAAAAAGTCTCCATTTGAAACTTCTATGGATGGAATTCTTAGATACCGAGGTAGGCTATGTGTTCCGAATGTTGCAGAATTACATCATCGAATCCTCGAAGAACCTCATTATTCTCGGTATTCTATTCACCCAGGTGCAACGAAGATGTATCATGATCTCAAGTTAATATATTGGTGGGATGGCATAAAGAAAGACATAGCAAAATTTGTAGCTCAATGTCCAAATTGCCAGCAAGTGAAAATCGAACATCAAAAGCCGGGAGGATTATTGCAAGCAATGGAAATCCCTACTTGGAAATGGGAAGTGATTAATATGGATTTTATTGTGGGATTACCTCGTTCCCGAAGCAAGTATGATTCTATATGGGTGATTATGGATAGATTGACGAAAGCAGATCATTTTCTTCCTGTCAGAAACACCATACTCAGCAGAAGATTATGCAAGGTTGTATCTCAAGGAGATTATGCGAATCCATGGTATTCCGATGTCTATTATCACATATAGAGGAGCACAATTTACAGCTAAGTTCTGGAAATCATTCCAATAAGGTTTGGGTATTCAAGTGAAACTCAGCACGGCATTTCATCCGCAAACTGATGGGCAGGCTGAACTCACTATTCAGACATAGGAAGATATGCTACGGGCATGCGTACTAGATTTTGGTGGTAGCTGGGATGACCACTTAACTTTAATCGAGTTTGCATACAACAATAGCTACCATTCCAGTATCCAAATGGCTCCGTATGAAGCTCTATATGGAAGGAAGTGCAGATCCCCAATTGAATGGTTTGAAATATGAGAAGTACAACTAATAGGCCCTGAGTTGATTCAACAAGCAGTAGAAAAGGTCAAAGTGATCCGAGATTGATTATTGACAGCCCAAAGTCACCAAAACTCTTATGCGGACAACCGCCGGCGAGAGTTAGAACTTCAAGTTGATGATTAGGTATTCTTAAAGGTGTCACCAATGAAAGGCGTGATGAGATTTGGTAAGAAAGGAAATTTAAGTCCTCGATACATTAGACCCTATAAGATTATCCGCAAGGCGGGTCGAGTAGCTTATGAATTGGACTTGCCTCTAGGACTTGAATTAGTCCATCCAGTTTTCCATGTCTCAATGCTCCGCAAGTATGTTGGAGATCCTAAGAGGATTGTTCCAGTAGATGATGTTCAAGTGATAGAAAAGCTAGTCTATGAAGAAGTGCCCATTGCCATATTAGAAAGGCCGGTACGGAGACTTCGAAATAAGGAAGTAGCCTCAGTTAAAGTCTTATGGCGAAATAACAACCGAGAAGAAATGACTTGGGAAGCAGAAGAGAGTACGACATCCAAATACCCGCACTTATTTCAGACCCCAGAAGAGATCCACAATGAAACATCGGGATTATGAGGTATGTATGTTTTCTTTTTATGCATATGGGTCGTGTGTGGCCAACTTATATTGCTATTTTGTTGTGGCCCTGTGAGGCAATGTTATTGTGGGCTGTTGTGACAGGATGGTAGTGCCATATTACAGGGGAAACTCTGGCTAAATTTTCGTAGAATTCCCGAGTGCTTAACATTCGAGGACGAATGTTCCAAAAGGGGGGAAGAATGTTACACCCCGAAAAATTCCCCGTTGATGCACAGTGAATAGACTAACGAAAGGCACGAAGTATACGGTATTGCAATAAGTGAGAAATGACATTTCATGACCCTAATTGAGACTTGCAAAGACATTCAGAGTAAGAGGAGAAAGTTTGCCAAGAGAGGGCAAGGCATACGATGTGTATCGGAAAGGATGTACGAGTAATAAGTTAATGATGATTTAATAGTGTCTTAGAGAAAAATTATAACGTCCCTTAGATCGTTAATGAGGTGATAAACAAGTATCAAGAAGGTTCCATAAGGATTGGAGATCAAACGAAGTGACGAGAACAAGATCAGAGAAAAGATGGGTTACACGGCCGATTATACGGTCCGTATAATGGTTCGCAAAATCATCAAAGTGAAGGTCCCTCACTGATGGAATTAGACGGTCACTTATACGGACTGTATAATGTGCCATATAATGGTCACAGAAGAGAGATGTTGAAGCGACAATTTCACGGTCACTTATACGGACCGTATAAGTGTCTGTATATTTTCCTGACGGATCAGATTTTTAAGTTATTAATAAGGGGACCAAGTTCATTATTTCATTTCATTTTTCACTCACACCTCAAGAACCCTCTAGAAAGCTCTCCACTCTTCATCCACAAGAAGCCAAGAGAGATTGGTGATCAACTTCATCAAACCAATAAAATTAAGTGTTAGAAACACATTAAAGTTCATCCAAGCCAAGGAATTCCAATAGAAGTGAACTAGGCTTTTGGTGCAAGAGAAGTATTTCCACTCAAGGCTTATTCCTACACTATCTAAGGTAAGTTTTATGATTTTTGCATGTTGTTTAAGGTAATGAGAGGTTGAAAGACTTATATTATGGAAGGAGATAGAAAATGTGTCACAAAGATAGGAATAATGAGATTTTGAGTAGTAGTTTGGGATGAGTCATGAATATTGATATGTTGTGAATGTAAGCATGCTATAAGTGTCATTTAGAATATGGGATAAGTATTATATGTGATAAAACATAATAGTGAACTATGACCATGATTATGGAGTAATTGAAGTGAAAATTTAAAATGTGGATAATGTAGATGAATGATGATTGTTGCCTATAATATTGTGAATGTTGTAATGGATGCTTGGGAGTAGATATGTGATATGAGGAAAGTTGTATAAAAAAAGGAAATACTGCCCAATTTTCTCTAGGCTTAGTAAGCATGTTCTTATAACCGATTAGCTAATGTTAATACGAACTTTCTTGAAGGTAGAAACGCGGGCATCGAAGAAAAACGATCAAACGATAGAATAGCTAAACGAAAGAGGTATGTAAGGCTAATCCTTTTCTTCTAAGGCATGAATCCTATGGCATGAATCCTATGGCATGAATCTTTCTAATTTTCCATAATCTTCCTAAATAACAGAAATTATGAGTCCATGACTATAAAGAGCAACATAAGCACATGATAAAGAAAGAGATACGTTACGAGCATGACAATACTGATGATGAATCTAAGTCTAGAAGTCCTAAAGCTCCTGATATGACATTCCTACGAAGCTAATGATCCTAAGTACGGTTCCATTGATGATTTTACTTGTGTACACTCACCTTAAAATGTTAGTCCCCTCAAGGTGAGACATAATGATTATGATCGTTCCATAATGTAATCGGGGGTCCATGACTTCATGTCACCTCGACATAGCCATAGTTGCCTTCAAGGTCGAATGTATGTTTGATGATAAATGTATAATGACGCTAAGCTTATGATATGCCTATGAGATGTATAATAATGATAAGTTTATGTTGACTATATGACGATACGATTCCACCGTGCCTAGTTGGCTAGGCATGTCACTGCGAAGGCGGGATGCATACGATTTCACTGTGCCTAAATGGCCGGGCATGTCACCACTAAGGCGAGCTGCTATGTTTACACCGAGCTTAGAGGGCCGGGCATGACACCACTAGTGGGCGGCATATGATGGTTACCCGGACGCGGGTTAACGATGATGATACATATGATATGATGATGTATGCACTATGATGATACATGTACTATGATTATATATGATATATCTATGAAATGTACCCACCCTTAAAATTACGCAGGTTATATCTTCATCTTACGTCTTATGATTTCTCCATTATGTTCATTTCATTCATGCCTTACATACTTAGTACAATGTTTGTACTGACGTCCGTTTTCTTTGGACGTTGTGTTCATGCCCACAGGTAGACAGGGAGGTGATCCAGACTCGTAGGAGCTACTAGCAGACTTTGAGAGCACTCCATTGTTCCGGAGGTGCCAATGATTTATTCTTTTGTGCATAGTATATATATGTTTTGGGCATGACGGGGTCCTGTCCCATCCTTATGTCTAGTACTCTAGTAGAGGCTCGTAGATGCGCATGTGTGGGTAGTATGGTCTCACGATTTTTCCCACGTGTATATATATATATATATATATATATATATTGATAGCCGAAGGGCTTATGTATATAAATGTAATTATGTTTCAAAGTGAAAAATGGTTTTTCCTATTATTTTTGTATAAGATTAATGAATGAACGCTTGATGTGTACGATGGGTAATGGTATGAGTGGTGCTCGGTGGTTAGCCCCAGGTAGCCGTCATGGCCCCTAGTCGGGCCGTGACATATTTTTAGTATGAATTCACACCTAGTGATAGTTCACCCATTCGAAAAAGGATAGAGGTAGTTGGGTTCTCTTCCTCAGTTATTGTTTGTTAAGTAGATGATACATTACTTACTTAGCATTATGATTGCTAGACCATTGAAAGTTCTGAAGCTTTGCGATAGGGAAAGCTATCGAGGAGTGATTGCATTGTCCCAGTTCTGCTCTGAGGTAGGTTACAGTCTACTTGAGTTAGACTTTTATTAGTTGATTGTATATGTTATGAAATTGATAGTAGACACATGATTAGGGCTTCAGACATAAAGGGTGACTGGAAATTCCTAAGTTTGATATTGATTGATTGATTATGTGATTAACCATTATGATATGATAAAGAAGGAGTTAATGAATACTCTTCCGGTTGACTTAGAGTAATCCCTTATTCATGCTTTGATGAATTGATTCTTGAGTCTTGATATGACTTGTGGAATGGTGACTTATGTTCTTTGATATTAATTCATTGATTGTTCATATGCCTAATTGATTGTGGAATGGAACTACATTGAGAAAAGAAAGGCAATATAAATATGAAAAGGCACATTTGACAGGTGGTGAGCATGTGGCCTAGTTATTGGCTCGTGATCCAAGGTCAGTTCCGGAGGTACATGGACACCCTAGGTCCCCCGCAGGTCATGGCTATTTGGACAAACAATACGATTTACCATGTGTGTACAGATATGTGACAGAGTTGAAATAATTCATGAGTTATGGATGCGTTGACAATGATATGGGTTGAGTTTTTTTTATTGATTGTTGTTGTGAGGGCTTCCATTTTTCGGTGATGAAATGATTCTCGTTGATAAGTTCTTGTGTTTATGTGTTGTTGGGCCTATCTGTCTATTTTATTGGTTTCACGATTTTACGCATGATATTAATCTTAGTCGGCCTATGATATCTACCGGTACATGGTGTTTGAACCGATACTACCTTACTGGATTCTTTTAAGTGCAGATTGTGATCCAGAGGCGTCTACTAAACCTCATATTTAGCGTGAGGCCAGTTTCCGATAGATTTGAGGGTGAGCTCCTATCCATGCCAGGCTACCTGAAGATCTTTCTCATTTTGGATGCCTATTTCCTTTCAAACATTTATGTTTATTTTAGACAGTTATTCATTCTTTAGACAATTATGTTTTACAGTCCTTGTATGATGACTTTCGGTCACGACCCGACTAGGGGCCGTGACGGGTACCCGGGGCTAACCACCGAGCACCGCTCATTCTGTTACTTGTCATACTCGTTAAGAGTTCATTCATCAAATTCATACTCAAATCATAAAAATAAAAAAAAATCGTTTGGAAACATAATCACTTTTATATACATAAGCCCTTCGGCTATCGAAATAATACACATATACATATATACATATATAAGCTTATCAAAATCGTGAGACCATACTACCCACACATACGTATCTGCGCGCCTCTACTAGAATACTAGATATATGGACGGGACAGGACCCCGTCGTGCCCAAAACATACAAGTACATAAAATGGTAAATCAATGGCACTTTCGGAATAATGGAGTGCTTTCAAAACTCTACTTATCGGCTTCTATAAATCTGGGTCGCCTCCCTTTCTACCGGTGGGCATGAATACAGCGTCCAAAGAAAACGGACGTCAGTACGAATATTGTACTGAGTATGCAAGGTATGAAAGAAATGAACATAATAGAGAAATCATAGGACATAAGATGTAGACATAACCTACGTAACCTTTAAGGGAGGATATCTTTCATGCCTATATCATATATAATCACAGTACATGTATCATCATAGCGCATACATCATTGTATCGTACATGTATCATAATACCGTATCTACTCATACACATTAACGTTATCGACATTCGGCCACATAGTGGCTCGACAATATCACCTACATATTTTCCGGGATTTTCATACATGTATCATATATATAATCATAGCATATACATATTTATATAATATACATACCTGGCTAACCAAGGCTTCAGGGTTATATCTACCTGCCCTACCAAGGCTTCAGGGTTATCCATACTCAACTGCAGAGGTGCGGGTGCGTTATGTAAATATATATATATATATATATATATATACATATACATTCTACCCGGCAATATAAGCTCATGGTTTCATAATAGCCATACATAGGCACATATATACATAAAAGCCCATAAATATCTTTTGCGTCATCACTATTATCATCGTCATCATTATCATCCTCACTATCAACATTGTCATTATTATCATCCTCACTACCAACATCTTCATTATTATCATCACATATATCTCATAAACTTCTCATAACTTTGCATAGAGCATACATTTGGATTTAAAGACAATCTATGAGAATCGCATCGTATGCGTAGCAAGAACTTCGTAATAATATCGCAAAATAGACTTTATAATCTCTAACTTAGGCTCATCATTACCATCATCATATCTATGGCATATCTCCTACCTTAATCCCATATGGAACCCCTTATAAACATAGACTCGTAACCTTTCGGAACATTGGTCATCGGACATGCATTAGAGCTTATAGACAATCTATAACAATGTCGGGGTGACATAAGGTCGAGAACCCCGATTCCTTTATGGAGCATTCATAAGCATTCTGCCTCACCTTGAAGGAATTAGCATATAAGGTGAGTGTATTCAATGAACAACATCAATGGATCATAATATGGATCATTAGCCTTGTAGAACCATAATATTATAAGCCTTAGAATCTTTAGACTTAGACTCATCATCCTCATTATCGCATTCGTAACATACCTCTTATCTTATCCCATATGGCTATTCCTGAACATAGGCTCTTAATTTTCCGAAATGTAGGAAAGTCATGGAGAGGTAAGGAAATAATATTATAGGAATCGTATAGGGATCATTAGTTTCGTAGAAATATCATATCATGAGCTTTATGACTTCTAGACTTAGATTCATCATCGGTATTGTCATGTTCGTAACGTATCTCTTTTCTTTATATCGTATGAAGTTCTTTATACTCGTAGATTCGTAATTCCCAATATGTAGGAAAAATCAGGGAAAGATAGGAGGATTCATGTCATATGATTCATGCCTTAGAAAGAAAGGATTAGCCTTACATACCTCTTGCGTTTAACAATTTCCACCACTTGATTGTTCTCCTTCAATGCCCACGTTTCTACCTTCAAGAGAATTTGCATTCACATTAGCTAATCGATTATATGAAGGTGCTTACTAAGGCTAGAGAAAATTGGGCAGTATTTCCTTTGTTTATACAACCTTCCCCATATTTTATATCAACTCCTAAACATTTATAATAACGTTCACAATAACATAGCCAACAATCTTCATTCATCTACATTACCCTCGTTTCACACTTCCACTTCAATTCACCCATAATCATGGTCATAGTATACTAGTACGTTTTCTCACATATAATTCTTATCCCATGTCCTTAACATCATTTATAACATAACCATATCACAACACATCAATAATCATGACTCAATCCAAGCTATTATTCAAAAGTGACACTCCCACATTCATGACCCATTTTCCATATTCTTTTACAATTCAAGTGTTTCAACTTTTCAATACCTTAAACAACATGGAAATACCATAAAACGTACCTTAGATGGCGTAGGAATGAACCATGAGTGCAAACACTCCGCTTGAGTAAAACCCTAGTTTCACCTTCACTTGGATTCCTTGTCTTGGATGAACTTTAATGAGTTTCTTACACTTGATTTCCTTGGTTTGATGTAGTTGATCACAAATATCCCTTGAATTCTTGTTGGAGAAGTGTAGAGAGATGTTTTAGAGAGAAGGGGAGTGAAGGGAAAATGAAATTAAATGAAACTTGAACCCTTATTAAATACACAATTCTGTCCCAACACATTTATACGGACACACATACGGTCCGTACAATTTATACGGTCCGTATGTGTGACCGTATAATGGTTCCAGTGGAGTCTCTTCTCTGGAAAGGTTATACGTCCATACCTACGGTCCGTATCTTTTGTACGGTCCATATAATGGACCGTACAATCCACAGTTTTTCGAAAATCATTTTCGTCGACTCGTTTGATCTCCAATCCTTATGGAACCTTCTTGACACTTGTTTATCACTTCATTAACAATCTAGGGGACGTTATAACTCTTCTCCAAAGCATCATTAATTCGTCGTTAATTCATTATTCATAAATCCTTTCCGATACATAACGTATGTCTTGCCCTCCTTAACAACTTCCGTCTCCTACTTCACATGTTTTTGAAATCTCATTTGGAATCATCGAACGTCATTTCTTACTTATGAAAATGTCGTATACGTCGTTCCCTTCGTCAATCTATTCACTGTGCATGAATGGAAAATTTTTCGAGGTGTAACATTCTTCCCCCCTTGGGAACATTCGTCCTCGAATGTTAAACTATTCGGGATTCTACGAAAATTTCGCCACATATTTTCCTTCAACTGACTCGGAGTATCATGACCACACTATTCTTGCTTACCTCTTACTCCTCTCTTTAAGTGCCCACTTGGTTTCATTGGCGACGCATAAATACTTGCAAGTTACATAATCGTTCTTGCGTGATTCGAGTACATACATATCTGTACATATACAAGTATCCACATCCGTCTCTGTATTCATAATCGTACTCATTTACGTATCGTGTCCATAGTCATATTCATATACATGTCATTTACATAGCATGCCCGACCATGAAGGTTCGGTGTTTCGCGTGCCCGACCATGGCTAGGCTCGGTGATTACATATACCTAAACTCTTTTGTCTGTCTGCAATAACTTATCCCGTCATTCTCTCTTCCTTCCTTTATTTTTCCCTTGATTATCATATCTTAGGTTGTACTATAGAAAACCTTAGGTCCCTTTCTTAATTGTCGCTTATAAATCGCAATATCATTAACGACGACTTTACCGTTAGTGTCTTTGCCTCTATTCTAGTATAACATCGCCATCCTTTACAATATCCCTTGATTTCTTCGCCCTCAATGTCACGTGTTTCAAGGTCTTCATGAATGATTTCCCATACAGTCTCAGATGCTTGCTCAATTCGTGTTCGTTTCTTTACTCGTTATTAGACTCATTTCTACGTAACTCTCATTCTTTGTTTTAGAGTCTATATCTGTCACATCTCAGGGTCCGTCTTTTCAATTTTTACACTTGTATTCTCTTTATTCGCTTCCCCCCCCCCCCCCCCCCCCCCCCCCTTTAAGGGTTTTACTTGTACCATTCTCAAATTCGTTTCCTCACTTTCAAATCTTGAATTCATATACCCCTCACTATACTGCATCTTATTCATGTCGTTTCCCATAATCTATAGCTACAATAATTCATATGGGAAGTATTAACATAGTCATCTTGCAGTTTTGTAATCAAGTAATACAACCGGCATAGCAATCCGAACAAGAATGTATTTTTACTTAGCTCATCTGGTCAACGTCTAAATCCACTCCAATTAACAACTTTTTGTTCCATAGGGATGCTCAAAATAATAGTGTGTCTAGTTATCCATACCATCCATGCAATGTCACTTTCCCTTTTCTTCGGGGCTCAAAGTTTACTTGTAACATCATCTTTGTTTTCCAGGACCTAAGTCTCATGCGCAACTAATACTCCTTATGCCTCATACTCTTTTACTCTTGTTTTGCACTCAACATTGGTTTCAAAACCAATCATAATCATATTGCGTTTGTCGTTGGTGATAGCTTTACTCTATCGCTTTATCGTCGTACGGTAAACTCATAATTCATGATCACCCTTTTTCTTTTCAACTTATTACTTCATATACTTTACTCGTTCTAACTTGGTATGGGATATTCGGAGGAGATGCATGTTTCTTTAATCATAACACGACTACTTCTTAAGCGAGTGTACTTTGCGGCGCATTTTCCTTCTCTTTCTAATCCCATTCTTATTCTTTTACATTCCTTCCTTCTCAATTTATCTTATTTCCTCCCGTTTTATAATCAATCCTTTATTCTTTGCACGAGGAACCCTATTCTTAACTTAGTACCGCTTGATCTCTAGAATACACCACCTTTGTACATTCCATTCTTCGCATCAAAACTTATTCTGTTCATTCTGATCATCCTCTCTCATCCTTATTGTGTTGATCCTTTTTCTAACAAGCGTCCTATTTCATTATTCATCTTTCTGTAGTCTTGGTCTTTTACATCCAGCTAAAGATATCACTTATACCCTTGATTATACAAATCACAAACTACTACTACTTTACCATATCACATTTCTCTAATTTCTTTTTCAGGTTGACTTCCCTTTTTTGTCATTGCTTGCTATCATTTCTGTCATTGAGGAACCTCTATGCTGTACTTCCCCTTAACAAGGTCTTATAAGCTTTCTTATCTACCGCCCCATGGCTAGCTTGTTGGTTTCACACTTACATTCACTCGTTATTCACATAGAACATGTCACATCTTTAGTCATTTCCTTGCTATACTTTACTTACTTTGTGTCCCAGTTCTCGCTATGTCCTCATTATATCCTAATCATAATCAACTCTATAGAGTGACGCTTCTTGACCTCATTCACAAGCCCGCTTACGAAATAGAATAAACCTCATGAAGTAAGCATACTCAACCTGTTACTCTTTCTGATTATCCCTATTTCACTTACCATATAAGTCATCTCACCAATGTATTCGCATTCATTATAATCCTTCATATTCGGATCTCTATCTCTGTGACGTTGTTGCTTTATTTTGCTAATAAACCTATAGTACCTTTCTCATGCTTATCCCTCCAATCAATACTTCAGTATCACACTCTATTGGAGTTACCCTTTCTCTTCTATGTCATGCTTTAGCACTACCAGTCTCCCTAATTTACTCTAGCATTTCTCTTTACCGTATCAATATCGCTCTTATAACTTCCATTACTATCAATTCAATAGTGATTAACTCACCTCGTGTATTATTAACGATACTCCTAATTAAATCTCGTCCTGCCATTACTTTTTGCACATCATCTTTTCTCGTTAGGACATATTACAAGTTTATATCCTATCTCCTTTAGATTCTAGGAAAATTTCGGCAGAGTTTCCTCTATATTTCTTCCTATCCCAAAACCTGCACGCAGCAAATACCAAAAATGCCTCATAGGGCCAATATATATATATACGATATATCTCAGCCACACAGGGCTCCCGCTTTCAAGTAAAAGCCCAAGATGTCGAAACTTACCTCATATATCGCACTTTAAGGTGTACCTGATCCTTTAGCGATCTGCCCTGTTATCCCTTCCTATTTACTTTCCCTGTCATCCTTCAGCTTTACATTTCAATCATATCTCAATATTCTTACTTTATTCGACACACATCTTTCATACCGTCGCTTACCTTTGTTCTGATTCATTCAATTTGTTTCGTTCACAACTTATAACTGAACTTATCATCAAGGGATACATTTAATCAATTTCTCTGTCATACTACATCAATTTACCTTTATGAAAACCACTTCATTATCATATGAATATGTATCCTGATAACGTAGTATCAGTGAAGTGACTTACCTCTGTAACTTCAACATCAGCAATCACTTTCTTCGGTCAATACCATTCTTCGGCTGCAATCAGGGGTTAGTATAAGGAATCTCATTTCCTATGGCTTAGCTCTATCACACGATATTAGAGATGAAAGAAGAGTAACCATCCTAAATGCCCTGTAGCCTCCTGTTTATATATGTGGCGCGCAACACACCATAAACAAGACTACTAGACACGGCTCGTAGACACTTCCTAGGACAGAACTACTCTGATACCACTTTTGTCGCGACCCGACTAGGGGCCGTGACGGGTACCCGGGGATAACCACCAAGCACCGCTCATTCTGCTACTTGTCATACTCGTTAAGAGTTCATTCATCAAATTCATACTCAAATCATAGAAAAAAAAAATCAATTTTCATTTGGAAACATAATCACTTTTATATACATAAGCCCTTCGGCTATCGAAATAATACACACATACATCTATACATATATACGTTTATCAAAATCGTGAGACCATACTACCCATACATACGTATCTGCCAGCCTCTACTAGAATACTAGACATATGGACGGGACAGGACCCCGTCGTGCCCAAAACATACATGTACATAAAATGGTTAGTCAATGGCACCTCCGGAATAATGGAGTGCTTTCAAAACTCTGCTTATCAGCTTCTATAAAACTAGGTCACCTCCCTGTCTACCTGTGGGCATGAACACAGTGTCCAAAGAAAACGGACGTCAGTACGAATATTGTACTGAGTATGTAAGGCATGAATGAAATGAACAGAATAGAGAAATCATAGGACATAAGATATAGACATAACCTGTGTAACCTTTAAAGGAGGATACCTTTCATGCCTATATCATATATAATCACAGTACATGTATCATCATGTTACACCTCGGAAAATTTTCCGTTGATGCACAGTGAATAGACTGATGAAGGGTACGACGTATGCGATGTTTTGATGAGTAAGAACTAACATTCGATAATTCTAAATGAGATTTCAAAGACATTCGAAGTAAGAGAAAAAAAGTTTCCAAGAGGAGGCAAGACATACGAGATGTATCAGAAAGGATCTACGAATAACGAATTAACGATGACTTAATTAGGCTTTGGAGAAGAGTTATAATGACCCCTAGATTGTTAATGAAGTGATAAAGAAGTGTCAAGGAGGTTCCATAAGGATTGGAGATCAAACGAGTCGACGAAAATGATTTTCGAAAACCTGTGAGTTGTACGGTCCATTATACGGACCGTACAAAAGATACGAACCGTAGATGTCACGACCCAGCTAGGGGCCGCGACGGTTACCCGGAGCAATTACCGAGCACCGCTTACTCTACTGCTTGCCTTGCTCATTTGATACTCTTTTATCAATTTTACATACCAATTATAGGAAAATCATATTTAATTAAAACATAAATACTTTATATACATTTGCCTCTTGGCCATCAAAATAATATACATACATATGAAAACATCTTGTGAGACCATCTAACCCACACTACGTATCTACGAGCCTCTACTAACATAATGAATACATGGACGGAACAAGACTCCGTCATGCCCAAAATATGCATATATGAATGTACATCAAAAGAATAGCCATAAGCACCTCCGAACAATGGAGTGCTGTCTATCAGCTGACAGCTACTGAGGACCTGGGCCAAGCTCTCCTCCCTGTCTACCTGTGGGCATGAACACAGCGTCCGAAGAAAGGACGTCAGTACGAATATTGTACCGAGTATGAGAGGCATACATAATGAAAGGAACATCAATAATATGAGGATAACATCAACATGAGACATCTGGATCTGACTGATAATCATAAATGAAGTAATACATGTTGTCTTACTCATACTCATCATCATAACATGTATGCATCATATGCAAGCTGCCCGTCCATGTCGGAACGGTGTGATAACCAATAATATTAGCCCGCGTCCAGGCCTCCCGCGTCCGGGGTACCATCTCATGCCGCCCACTAGTGGTGTCTGCCCACGCCCGTAGGTCGCGGTGTATCCGTATCGCCGCCCGCCGAAGCGGTGTCTGCCCGGCCAACTAGGCCCGGTGTGAATGCAATCATGACATACTTAATGTAAATACTCATAGTAATATTCTTATCATAAAATACTTATCTTATCATAATGCGTATATATGACTCATGATCAACTTTACTCTATCGGGGTGACGTAAGGTCGTGATCCCCCGATTACATTATGGAACCATTATGGACATTCTGCCTCGCCTTGAAAGGACTAGTACATAAGGTGAGTGTAGGCATGGAATAACATCATCATCATTCTACTGTCATCATATCGTATAACTTGTCTCATATAGACATTCATAGGTATAAGCTTTTAACTTCTTAGAATGTAAGAACTCATGAAAGGAATAGGGATTCAAGTTAAAAGATTTATGCCATTAGAAATAAGGACTAGCCTCACATACCTTGGTCGTTTAGCTAAGATATCGCTCACTTGTTCTTCGTCGATATCACGTCGTTACCTTCATAAGAGAATCCGTATCAACATTAGTAAACTAACTACAAGAACGCATAGCTAATTCTAGGAAAAGTCGGACAACGCTTCCTTCGCTCATACCATTTTTCTCATGTTTTATATCAACTCCCAACATTCATAATATTACTCGCAATATCATAATCGACAATCGTCATTTACGTACATTTGGCAAAATCCACCATTTTCCTCCAATTTTCCCTTATTTCTACTTCTAGCTCATCCTTGCGTTATCATGCATTTAATGCTTGTTTCATGATATAAACATCATTTATAACGTATTAGTACTCACAACACTTCAATATTCATAGTTCGATTCCACTATCATTCATTTATGTCACTATTCACTCAATAATGACCCATTTCTATGTTCTCCTACATTTCAAGTGTCTAAGCTTTCCAATACTTCAAACAACATGGAATAATCATGAAACTTACCTTGGATGATGGTTGAACAATCCTTAAGTTGAAATACTTCACTTAGCCAAACCCTAGTTCCACCTTCCTTGGAATTTCTTCACTTAGATGATCCTTTATTGTGTGCTTACACTTGATTTCATGAATTTGGTGATGTTGATCTTGATATTCCCTTTGATTCTCTTGAATTCTTGTGGAGGAAATATTTGGAGAGTTCTAGAGGTCTCTTGAGTTGTTGGATGAATAATGAAATAATATGAAGTCTAAGTCCCTTTTTAAAATCACAAAATCTGGTCTTTAATGAATTCTTGTCGGGATGAACAGTGGTCGTAAACCACCATATACGGACCGTATTTTGATTTATGGTTCGTCCTCTATGGTCGTATTTAATCATTTCAAAAACATAAAGTTTTGGCTGAGGAACATGGCAGTTTACGACCACTGGGCTAAAAATAATTTCGCGACTTTCTTATTTCCAAAAATTCTTAATTAGCCATTCCCGACTTAATAAAACATCATTCACTCAACTTCTCATCATTCCACTCATCATACAAGTACGGAAAAATTTCCGAGGTGTAACATTCTTCCCCCCTTTTGGAACATTCGTCCTCGAATGTTCGACACTTGAGAATTCTAGAAAAATTTCGCTAGAGTTTCCTTTGTAATTTGGCGTTACCAATTTGTCACAACAACCCACAATATCATCGCCTCACAGGGATACATTACAATATCAACATATCTATGGCCACACACGACCAAAAACATAAAACTAAAGCATACATACCCTATTTGGTTTTCATATTCTCCTCCGCTTCCCAATTCATTTCTTCCCTGTTGTTATTCCGCCATAGAACCTTGACTGAAGCGACCTCTTTATTCTGGAGTCTCCGCACTTGTCTATCTAAAATGGCAATCGGTATTTCTTCATATGTCAATCTTTCTGTCACTTGGACATCATCGACCGGGACTATTCTTGTTGGGTCTCCAATGCACCTGCGGAGCATCGACACATGAAAAACTGGATGTACCGACTCGATCCCTGAAGGCAAGTCCAACTCATAGGCTACTCGACCCACCTTGCGAATGATTTGGTAGGGTCCCATATATCTTGGACTCAATTTCCCCTTCTTGCCAAACCTCATTACTCCCTTCATTGGCGATACTTTCAAGAATACCCAATCGTTAGCTTGAAATTCCAAATCTCGACGGCGGTTATCCGCATAAGATTTTTGGCGACTTTGGGCTGTTAACAATCGATCTCGTATCACCTTGACCTTTTCGACTGCCTGTTGAATCAAGTCGAGCCCTATCAATTGTACTTCTCCGGTTTCAAACCATCCAATTGGAGATCTGCATTTTCTTCCATATAAGGCTTCTTATGGGGCCATTTGAATGCTGGAATGATAGCTGTTGTTGTAGGAAAATTCGATAAGAGGCAAATGCTCATCCCAACTACCACCAAAGTCTAGCACACACGCTCGTAGCATATCTTCCAAGGTCTGAATAGTACGCTCGGCTTGTCCATCGGTCTGCGGATGGAACGCCGTGCTGAGCTTAACTTGGGTACCTAGACCTTCTTCGAAGGAATTCCAGAACTTGGCTGTGAACTGTTCCCCTCTGTCTGTGATAATGGCCAAAGGAATACCGTGAAGTCGTACAATCTCCTTGAGATACAATTTAGCATAATCTTCCGCTGAATATGTGGTTCTAACGGGGAGAAAATGAGCTGCTTTCGTGAGTCTATCCACGATCACTCATATAGAATCGTACTTCCCTCGCGTACGGGGTAATCCTACCACAAAATCCATATTAATTTCTTCCCATTTCCACGTAGGGATTTCCATTGCTTGCAATAAGCCTCTGGCTTTTGATGCTCGGCCTTCACTTGCTGGCAATTTGGGCACTGTGCTACAAATTCTGCTATGCCTCGCTTCTTGCCATCCCACCAATATATCGATTTAAGATCATGGTACATCTTAGTTGCACCTGGATGAATAGAATCCCGAGAATAATGTGCTTCCTCTAAAATCCGTTGGCGCAAGTTTGCCACATTCGGTACACATAGCCGGCCTCGATATCTAAGAACCCCTTCTATAGAAACCTCGAATGGAGACTTTTCCTTTTCCTGAGATAGATCTCGACAGTGGCTTAACTGAGGGTCTTCATATTGCCGTTCCTTCACTTCTAGATTCAATGATGAAACTGTGGGGTCATTGACGCTAATACCTGCATCTCCTGAATCAATTGGCCGTACGCCGAGACTTGCTAACTGATGGACCTCACGAACCATTTCTCGCTTTTCCGAAGGAACTCCACACAAACTACCCATCTATCGGTGGCTAAGTGCATCCGCTAGTACATTCGCCTTCCCTGGATGATATAGAATGTTCACATCGTAGTCCTTCAGTAATTCCAACCATCGCCTTTGCCGCAGGTTCAATTCCTTCTGTTTGAAAATATATTGAAGACTTTTGTGATCCGTATAGATGTCCACGTGCACACCATATAAGTAGTGTCTCCATATTTTCAATGCATGAATGACCGCAGCTAGCTCAAGATCATGAGTGGGATAATTCTGTTCATGTTTTCGCAACTGTCTCGAAGTATATGCAATAACTTTCCCATTGTGCATCAATACACATCCTAATCCCACACCGGAGGCGTCACAATATACTACATAGCCATCTGATCCTTCTGGAAGTGTTAGCACTGGCGCTGAGGTCAACCTATTTTTCAACTCTTGGAAGCTACGCTCACAGGCATCACTCCACTGGAATTTAGCCGACTTCTGGGTTAACTTTGTCAATGGGGCTGAAATAGATGAGAAGCCCTCTACGAATCTTCGATAATAACCTGCCAAACCCAGAAAACTACGAACTTCTGTAGGCGTCGTAGGTCTTGGCCAAGTTTTCACAGCTTCTATTTTCTGAGTGTCGACTCGGATACCATCATCTGAAATAACATGACCTAGAAATGCCACTGAGTTTAGCCAAAACTCGCACTTCGAAAACTTTGCATACAATTCTCGATCTCGAAGAACGCCAAGAACAATTCTTAGATGATCTGCATGTTCTGATTCTGTGCGAGAATATACCAGGATATCGTCGATGAACACTATCACAAAGAGATCCAAGAACGGCCTAAACACATTATTCATTAAATTCATGAACACTGCCGGGGCATTCGTCAACCCATCGACATTACTCGAAACTCGTAGTGACCATATCTTGTCCTGAAGGCAGTCTTGGGAATATCTGCTTCCCTAATTTTCACCTGATGATAACCCGATCTCAGATCTATCTTGGAGAACCATTTAGCACCTTGCAATTGATCGAACAAGTCGTCAATTCTAGGAAGGGGATATCTGTTCTTCACCGTCACTTTGTTCAGCTGTCTGTAATCAATACACATTCGTAACGAACCGTCCTTCTTCCTTACGAACAAGACTGGTGCTCCCCATGGTGAGGAACTAGGCCTTATAAACCTCTTCTCAAGTAAATCTTTAGCTGTGCTTTTAGCTCTTTCAGTTCTGCTGGAGCCATTCGATATGGAGGAATAGAAATAGGCTCGGTGTTTGGTAATACATCAATGGCGAAATCAATCTCCCTTTCTGGAGGAAGTCCTGGTAACTCGTCGGGAAACACATCTGGGAATTCATTCACTACCGGGACAGACTGGAAAGTTGGCACTTCCGCTTCCGTGTCATGAACCCGAACTAGATGACAAATATAACCTTTGGCTATCATCTTTCTCGCCTTAAGGTAGGAAATAAACCTACCCATTGGGGAAACTGTATTACCCTTCCACTCGAGTATGGGCTCTCCCGAAAATTGGAATCGAACTACCTTTGTCCGGCAACAAACATTAGCATAGCATGATACCAACCAGTCCATACCCATAATTACGTCAAAATCTATCATCTCAAGTTCAATCAAATCAGCCCTTGTCTGACGATCACATATAATGACTACACAGTTCTTATATACTTGCCTCGCTATTACAGGATCACCAACCGGAGTGAATACTTCGAAAGGTTTAATTGGCTCAGGTCTCACCCCAACACAATCAGTGATATACGGAGTAATATATGAGAAGGTAGAACCCGGATCAATCAGAGCATATACGTCACGGGAAAATATAGTCAAGGTACCTGTGACAACATCTGGGGAAGACTCAAGATCCTGTCTCCCAGCTAAGGCATATACACGGGGCTGAACAGCACCTGCAGTAGATGCTCCCCCTCTACCTCTGCCTCTGCCTGCTGTAGTCTGAGGAGTCTGGGTTGTCGGGCGCGCTGAAGAAGAACCCGCTGCTGAACCTGTGGACTGAGTCCCCACTCTATCTCTCGCAGAAGGGCAATATCTCATCATATGACCAACCTGCCCGTAAGCATAGCAAGCATCCGAACCCTGACGACACTGTCCGGAATGTAATTTGCCACACTGGCTACACCGCGGTACTGAAGGTCTTCTCTGGCTAAAGTCTCCCCTAGACTGCGAATCTGAGGCCCTCGAACTCTGCCCCTGGCCTGACTGAAAAGAAGGATCAAATCTCCTATCCGAGAATCTAGGAGGTGCACTGGTCGCTGACTGACCTGAGTGCCTAGAATGCGTCTGTCTCGGTCCCCCTCGGTACTCACTGCTCTCCCCCATAGATCTAGCCCTCTTACCTTGTCTTCTGTCACCCTCACGATCACTTCTCTGCTGTCGTTGTCGTTCCTCGAGGTTCTGAGCATGGGCCTGTATCCGGGAAATATCCATCCCGTCTTGCAAAGAGGCTGTCAAACAATCTCTGTACAGATGTGGCCCCAAACCACTCACAAATGTATAGACTCGGTCTCCTATGTCAGCCACCATAGTCGGAGCATACCGGGCCAATGAGTTAAATTGCATACTATACTCTCGGGCACTCATGCTTCCCTGTTTCAAATTCAAGAACCTGTCCGCTCTAGCTCGGCGGACTTCAGGTGGCAAGTAGTGACGAATAAAGGCATCCACAAACTCTTGCCAAACGGGAGGTGGAGCATTCTCTCCTCTTGTTATCACCCAATTCTTATACCATAGCACCGCCACGTCGCGAAGTCTATATGAGGCCAACTCCATGGATTCGGTCTCAGAAGCATGCATAAGTTTCAGCGTCCGCAACATCTCATCGATAAAACCTTGTGGGTCCTCATCCGGCTTCGACCCGAAATATTCTGGAGGGTTTAGAGTAAGGAAATCACGGGCTCTTGTACTAGCCGAACGATCACTTGGGCCCGCATTCTGTCGTTGTGCCTAAGCGGCAACTAACTGCGTCAATAAATATATGGCCTCGGACACTTGTTGACCCGAAGCACCTGGTGGAGGAATCGGAGCTGAGGCTCCTCCCTGCTCTTCTACATTGGGCGCGGCCTCACTTTGCGATTCACTTTCCTCTACCTCCGCCGGAGGCTCCCTTTCTGCCCGCTTATTCGTCGTAGCTTTGCCTTTCTGGGCAGCTGTAGCTTTTCCTTTCGGCGGCATTTTCTGAAACCATAACGCACTTTTAGGAATGATATAATTCTAGACATGGCTCTATCGCACGATCTTATGAGAAGAAGGATGGTCATTTTCCTAAATGCCCGGTAGCCTCTTGTTTATTAGCGTGGCGCGCAACACACCATAAATAAGACTCTACTAGAAACGGCTCGTAGACGCTTCCTAGGGCGAACTGCTCTGATACCACTTCCGTCACGACCCAGCTAGGGGCCGCGACGGGTACCCGGAGCAATTACCGAGCACCGCTTACTCTACTGCTTGCCTTGCTCATTTGATACTCTTTTATCAATTTTACATATCAATTATAGGAAAATCATATTTAATTAAAACATAAATACTTTATATACATTTGCCTCTTGGCCATCAAAATAATATACATACATATGAAAACATCTTGTGAGACCATCTAACCCACACTGCGTATCTACGAGCCTCTACTAACATGATGAATACATGGACGGAACAAGACTCTGTCATGCCCAAAATATGCATATATGAATGTACATCAAAAGAATATCCATAAGCACCTCCGAACAATGGAGTGCTATCTATCAGCTGACAGCTACTGAGGACCTGGGCCAAGCTCTCCTCCCTGTCAACCTGTGGGCATGAACACAGCATCCGAAGAAAGGACGTCAGTACGAATATTGTACCGAGTATGAGAGGCATACATAATGAAAGGAACATCAATAATATGAGGATAACATCAACATGAGACATCTGGATCTGACTGATAATCATAAATGAAGTAATACATGCTGTCTTACTCATACTCATCATCATAACATGTGTGCATCATATGCAAGCTGCCTGTCCATTTCGGAACGGTGTGATAACCAATAATATTAGCCCGCGTCCAGGCCTCCCGCGTCCGGGGTACCATCTCATGCCGCCCACTAGTGGTGTCTGCCCACGCCCGTAGGTCATGGTGTATCTGTAACGCCGCCCGCCGAAGCGGTGTCTGCCCGGCCAACTAGGCCCGGTGTGAATGCAATCATGACATGCTTAATGTAAATACTCATAGTAATATGCTTATCATAAAATACTTATCTTATCATAATGCGTATATATGACTCATGATCAACTTTACTCTATTGGGGTGACGTAAGGTCGTGATCCCCCGATTACATTATGGAACCATTATGGACATTCTGCCTCACCTTGAAAGGACTAGTACATAAGGTGAGTGTAGGCAAGGAATAACATCATCATCATTCTAGTGTCATCATATCGTATAACTTGTCTCATATAGACATTCATAGGTATAAGCTTTTAACTTCTTAGAATGTAAGAACTCATGAAAGGAATAGGGATTCAAGTTAAAAGATTCATGCCATTAGAAAGAAGGACTAGCCTCACATACCTTGGTCGTTTAGCTAAGATATCGCTCACTTGTACTCCGTCGATATCACGTCGTTACCTTCATAAGAGAATCCGTATCAACATTAGTAAACTAAATACAAGAACGCATCGCTAATTGTAGGAAAAGTCGGACAACGCTTCCTTCGCTCATACCATTTTTCTCATGTTTTATATCAACTCCCAACATTCATAATATTACTCGCAATATCATAATCGACAATCGTCATTTACGTACATTTGGCAAAATCCACCATTTTCCTCCAATTTTCCCTTATTTCTACTTCTAGCTCATCCTTGCGTTTTCATGCATTTAATGCTTGTTTCATGATATAAACATCATTTATAACGTATTAGTACTCACAACACTTCAATATTCATAGTTCGATTCCACTATCATTCATTTATGTCACTATTCACTCAATAATGACCCATTTCTATATTCTTCTACATTTCAAGTGTCTAAGCTTTCCAATACTTCAAACAACATGGAATAATCATGAAACTTACCTTGGATGATGGTTGAACAATCCTTAAGTTGAAATGCTTCACTTAGCCAAACCCTAGTTCCACCTTCCTTGGAATTTCTTCACTTAGATGATCCTTTATTGTGTTCTTACACTTGATTTCATGAATTTGGTGATGTTGATCTTGATATTCCCTTTGATTCTCTTGAATTCTTGTGGAGGAAATATTTGGAGAGTTCTAGAGGTCTCTTGAGTTGTTGGATGAATAATGAAATAATATGAAGTCTAAGTCCCTTTTTAAAATCACAAAATCTGGTCTTTAATGAATTCTTGTCGGGATGAACAGTGGTCGTAAACCACCATATACGGACCGTATTTTGATTTATGGTTCGTCCTCTATGGTCGTATTTAATCATTTCAAAAACATAAAGTTTTGGCTGAGGAACATGGCAGTTTACGACCTGGTTTACGGTCCGTAAACTGGGTCGTATTTAACCATATCAACACTGGCAGAACTTGAGATTTCTGGCAAGCTGAAGAACGATTGCACTATACGGTCCGTAAATCACTTTACGGGCCGTATAGTGCCATATACGACCACTGGGCTGAAAAATTTCCGCGACTGTCTTATTTCCAAAAATTCTTAATTAGCCATTCCCGACTTAATAAAACATCATTCACTCAACTTTTCATCATTCCACTCATCATACAAGTACGGAAAAATTTATGAGGTATAACTGTAGATCTGGCCGTATAACTTGTCCAGAGAAGAGACTCCACTGGAACCATTATACGGTCACACATACGGACCATATAAATTGTACGGACCGTATGTGTGTCCGTATAAATGAGTTGGGACAGATTTGTGTGTATTTAATAAGGGGCCAAGTTCATATCATTTCATTTCCCTTCACTCCCCTTCTCTCTAAAACATCTCTCTACACTTCTCCCACAAGAATTCAAGGGGTATTTGGGATCAATTACATCAAACCAAGTGAATCAAATGTAAGAAACTCATTAAAGTTCATCCAAGACAAGGAATCCAAGGGAAGGTGAAACTAGGGTTTTGCTCAAGTGAAGTGTTTGCACTCAAGGTTCATTCCTACACCATCTAAGGTAAGTTTTATGGTATATACATGTTGTTTAAGGCATTTGAAAGTTGAAACACTTGAATTGTAGAAAAATATAGGAAATGGGTCACAAAGATAAAAGCAACGAAGTTCTTAAGTTGTAGTTGAAATGAATCATGACTATTGAGATGTTGTAGTTATAAGTATGTTGTAAATGACATGTAGAACATGGGTTAAGCATTAAATGTGAGAGAACATAATAGTGAACTATGACCATGATTATTGTCACGACCCGGCTAGGGGCCGCGACGGGTACCCGGGGCTAACCACCGAGCACCGCTCGTACTATCATTTACCTAACCCATTTAACAATCATTCATCTATTTCCGGTTAACTTTAAAAAGAGGATTTGCTTTTCATTACAAAAATATAACGCGTTAATACAAAAACATATTTCAATATACTTATACACATGTGTACTACCCACGTTGTGGAACCACACAACCCACATCGAGCATCTATGAGCCTCTATTGAGTGGCATAAAAATATATACACAAAAGGAACAACCAACTAGCACCTCTGGAAGATGGAGTGCTCTTCAGCTCGGCTAGTGACTCATATCAGTCTGGACCGCTTTCCCGTCTACCTGTGGGCATGAACACAGCATCCAAAGAAAAGGATGTCAGTACGAGCATTGTACTGAGTATGTAAGGCATACATCAAGAAATAAAGTAAGAAGAAGAAAATAAAGTAAGTACAAGGAGATAATCGATAATTGCTTGCCTCTTAAGGCGGATCCATGCATGCATACTCATAAAGCATCATATAGTAAATTGCTGCGGAACGCGCAGCCCGATCCATATGTCATCATATGTTAGTGCCGAGGAACGTACGGCCCGATCCATAAATATAATAAGTTAGTGCCGAGGAACGTACGGCCCGATCCATAACCCATATATCCCGCGTCCGGGCATCCCGCGTCCAGGATGAAATCATGATATGCTAGCTGACCAGGTGGCTATGCGTCTATAGCGCCTCACCTTTCCCCATTTCCCTTGAAAACATTTTCATATCATATATATACATACATAATATACCTAGCATGCTTGAGAGCCCAAGGAAAAGCTGTAAGTACGTCGGAGTGACGTAAGGTCGAAAGCCTCCGATTATGTTATGGAGTAATCATCGTCGCTTTGTCTCACCTTGAGGGAACAATTATTATAAGGCGAGACTATCAATGAAGAATAGCATTAAAAGAAAACATAGAATAAAATCATGAACTTCATAAGGCATCCATTCATATACTTTGGAAGATTTAGAAATAAAGTCACCATCCATGAATAAATTGAGAAATCAGTTTATAGCTCGACGTTCTCATATAGTCCTTGAAATCGTAAACTTGAAACTTTTAAACATAAGATAGTTCTCATCATAGTCATCAAAATGATATTCTCACTTTTGACATCATCGTTGTCATTGAAAAACATATCCTTCGCCGTTACCATAAGAACTCACATAATCACAACCTTCGTTTTTTGGAAAATAGGAGTCCTTGGAAAGCATTTATGGAATATCAAGAAGGAAATCATGCTTCGGAATCTTAGACTTTTTAACCTTTGATAGCAAGGAAAAGATGGGAGCATTTATGAAATCGTAAGCTAGGGATCATGCCTTTGAAAGAAAGGGAATAGCCTCACATACCTTGGTCGTTTAGCTAAGATATCGCTCACTTGTTCTCCGTCGATATCACATCGTTACCTTCATAAGAGAATTCGAATCAACATTAGTAAACTAACTACAAGAACGCATCGCTAATTCTAGGAACAGTCGGACAACGCTTCCTTCGCTCATACCATTTTTCTCATGTTTTATATCAACTCCCAACATTCATAATATTACTTGCAATATCATCATCGACAATCGTCATTTACATACATTTGGCAAAATCCACCATTTTCCTCCAATTTTTCCCTTATTTCTACTTCTAGCTCATCCTTGCGTTTTCACGCATTTAATGCTTGTTTCATGATATAAACATCATTTATAACGTACTTGTATTCACAACACTTCAATATTCATAGTTCAATTCCACTATTATTTATTTGTGTCACTATTCACTCAATACTGACCCATTTCTATGTTCTTCTACATTTCAAGTGTCTAGGCTTTCCAATACTTCAAACAACATGGAAAAATCATGAAACTTACCTTGGGTGATGGTTGAACAATCCTTAAGTTGAAATACTTCAATTAGCCAAAACCCTAGTTCCACCTTCTTGGGAATTTCTTGATTTAGAAGATCCTTTGATGTGTTCTTACACTTATTTTCATGAATTTAGTGGTGATGATCTTGATATTCCCTTTGATTCTCTTGAATTCTTGTGGAGGAAATATTTGGAGAGTTCTAGAATGTCCTTGAGTTGCATGGATGAATAATGAAATAAAATGAGGCTTTGGTCCCTTTTAATAACTCAAAGTTTGATCTTTAATGAATTTCAGTCGGGGTGAACAGTGGTCGTAAACCACAGTTTACGAGTCGTAAACTGGTTTACGAGCCGTCCTCCCTGGTCGTATTTAAGCATGTCCAAAACAGAGAAGTTGGCTGAAGAATATTGCAGTTTACGATCGAGGTTTACGGTCCGTAAACTAGTTTACGGGCCGTATTCCAAGTCGTATTTAAGCATTCCCACACTTTAACAGAAAGTTGGAATTTGAAAGGCTGGAGGACGATGGTGGTTTACGGTCCGTAAATCACTTTACGGGCCGTAAATCACTATACGACCACTGGGCTGCATGAAATTTTATAACTTTTCCATTTCCAAAAATTCACGAATCATCTCCCCTTGCTTAGTAAAACACCCCACACTCATACCCTTGTCGTTCTATTCCTTGTACATGTATGGGGACTTTTCCGAGGTGTAACAATTATGGAGACATCTAAGTGAAATTGTGAAATATGGATAAGGTGAATTAATGATGATTGTTGCTTATAATATGGTGAATGTGATTATAGATGGTTGGGAGTTGATATACCATATGAGGAAAGTTGTATAAACAAAGGAGATGCTGCCTAAATTTTCCTAGAAATAGTAAGCACGTTTAAGTAATCGATTGACTAACGTTCGTATGACTTCTCTTGAAGGTAGGAACGCGAATATTAAAGGGGAACGATCAAGCGGTGGAATAGCTAAAAGAAAAGGCATGTAAGGCTATTCCTTTCTTTCTAAGGCATGAATCTTATGGTATGAATCTTCCTATCTCTCTATAATTTTCCTACATATTGGGAACTATGAATTTACGAGTATAAAGAACTTCATATGAGATAAAGAAAAGAGATACATTACGAATACGACGATACCGATGATGAACCTAAGTATAGAAGTCATAAATCTCATGATATAATATTCCTACAAAGCTAATGATCCTCATATGATTCCTATGATAGTATTTTCCTTACCTCTCCATGACTTTCCTACCTTCCGGAAAACTAAGAGCCTATGTTCATGAATAGCTATATGGGATAAGATAAGAGGTATGTTACGAATGCGATAACGATGAGGATGAGTCTAAGTCTAAATATTCTAAGGCCTATATATGGTTCTACAAGGCTAATGATCCATATTACGATCCATTGACGTTGTTCATTGAACTCACTCACCTTATATGCTAATTCCTTCAAGGTGAGACATAATTCTTATGAATGCTCCATAATGGAAGCGGGGGTTCTCGACCTTATGTCACCCCGACATTGTTATAGATTGTCTATAAGCTCTAATACATGTTCTATGACCAATGTTCTGAAAAGTTACAAGTCTATGTTCATAGAGGATTTCACATGAGATAAAGGTAAGAGATATGCTATAGATACGACGATGGTAACGATGAGTCTAAGTTAGAGATTATAAAGGCTATTATGCGATATTATTACGAAGCTCGTGCTACGAATATGATGTGATTTTCATAGATTGTCTTTAAATCCAAATGTATGCTCTATGAAAGATGATGATACGTTTATGAGATATATGTGATGATATTGATGACTATGTTGATAGTGATGATGATAATGATGACGATGATAATAGTGATGACGCTAAAGATATTTATGGGCTTCTATGTATGTATCTATGTGTTTATTTATGACTATTATGGAACCCCGAGCTGATAAGGCCGGGTAGAATATGTATATATTGATGTAAAGAGCGCGCACCTCTGCAGTTGGGTATGGATAACCCTAAAGCCTTGGTAGGGCCAGGTATGTATAACCCTGAATCCTTGGTAGGGCTAGGTATGCATAACCCTGAAGCCTTGGTTGGCCAGGTATGTATATGAAATGAATATGTATATGATATATAAATATTGATATGATATGAATATGAATATGTATATGTATATGATATATGAATATGTATATGATATGAATATGAATATGATATAAGAATATGTATACGATATGGATATGGATATGTACATGATATAGATAGGTATATGATATATGTAGGATCAGCCCAGGTTACGATACGCTTATAAGATGTATGTGATGACAATGATGATGATGAGATATACTGATCCTTGTTATGATGTATGTGATACTGTCGAGCCACTACGTGGCCGAATACGGATATTGTCGATCCCTACGTGGCCGAATACGGATAATGCTTTATGTGTATGAGCAAATACGATACTATGATGATACATGTATTATGATATATGTTTGATACGATGATGTATGCGCTGTAATGATACATGTACTGTGATTATATATGATATAGCCATGAAAGGTATCCTCCCTTAAAAGTTACGCAGGTTATATCTACATCTTATGACTTCTCTATTATGTTCATTTCATTCATGCCTTACATACTCAGTACAATATTCGCACTGACGTCCGTTTTCTTTGGACGTTGTGTTCATGCCCACAGGTAGACAGGGAGGCGATCCAGATTTATAGAAGCCGATAAGCAGACTTTTGAAAGCACTCCATTATTCCGGAGGTGCCATTGATCTACCATTTTATGTACATATATGTTTTGGGTACGACGGGGTCCTGTCCCGTCCATCTGTATAGTACTCTAGTAGAGGCTCGTAGATACGTATGTGTGGGTAGTATGGTCTCACGGTACTACTGTGATGTATATGTATACTATCATTTTGATAGCCGAGAGGCGTATGTATATAAAAGTATTTATGTTCTCAAATGGAAAAAAATGATTTCCTTATGAATTGAGTATAAATTTGATAAAATAGCATCAGATGAGCATGATGAGTAATAGAACGAGCGGTGCTCGGTGGTTATCCCCGGGTACCCGTCGCGGCCCCTAGTCGGGTCGTGACACATCATAGCGCATACATCATCGTATCGTACATGTATCATAATACCGTATCTGCTCATACACATTAACGTTATCCGCATTCGGCCACGTAGCGGCTCGACAATATCACCTACATATTTTCCGGGATTTTCATACATGTATCATATATATAATCATAGCATACATATTTATATCATATACATACCTGGCCAACCAAGGCTTCAGGGTTATATCTACATGGCCCTACCAAGGCTTCAGGGTTATCCGTACCCAACTGCAGAGGTGCGCGCGCGTTACGTAAATATATATATATATATATATATACTAGTTACACGATGCCCGTGCTAAGCCCGGGCCCAAATTTAAAATATAAAAATAGTAATTGTTTTTTAAAGAAGTATAATTTGTGTCATATTTTTTTACTGCATATTTAATATAATCCAGTAGCATGTTAAATATGTATTGTGGATAAGTCTTTTAAATTTTTAAAGTTTCTCTTAATTAGATAATTTTTAAACAAAATTTCTTTTATGGGGAAGGAAGTCTGGCAGGAGAATTATCAAAGAGGTGCAAGCGACTCAATATTTTGTAAAGTAACATGATCTAAATTATATACAATAATTACAACTTGATGAAAATCATCAATTGAATTTTTTGACGTTTTTATGAATTTCTGGCTATATGATTTCCTTATTTATAGATTGAAATAGATTTTTTTGGTATTTATAAGGTTTTAATTTCACTCATGATACTTCATGCCGCAAGAGTTTATGTTAGTTAAATGTGGTGATTTAAGTTTAGTGTTAGATGAAATTAAGTAAAAAATTAAATTCATTAAATGAACCTCAAGAATCAATTTGGTTCTCCATATATAGTTTATACTTAAAAATATTAATCACCAGTTAAAATTGTAATTATAGTACTTTTGTATAATTTTTAAATATCTTAGTTTAACATAAAATATTAAATTGATTTTGGGTATGAGCTGGCTGTAATTTAATTTAGCTTCAAAGATTAATCAAATTAACTCTCGGAAAATGAAAAGTCCCACATAAATTGAAATGAAGAGAGAGTAATCTAAGATCTAATAATGCTCCCGTAAGATACCAAAATGTGGCTCCACAGTTGACTAAATTTTACTAAAATGTATAATGATAAATAATGTAAAGGATAAACTAAAACTCCACTCGGTTCATATGATATGGTGTTATTAGCTAGGACACACCCCTTAAATAAATACTTATCCCGAGAGAGTGAGGAACGATTTCGCTAAATTATTCTTAATTAAATAGTACTAATTTAATATAATTTCTTGGTCATGTTAAATTTTTTTTTATCTAAATAAGGGTAAATTTGAAAAAAGGAAAAAAGCTACTCCATTAATATTCTTTTGATTATGTAAAAATTACTACTTGTTTGAACTAAATATAAAAGTTAAAAATATGATACTCATAATATAAATTAAAGGGAGCAAGGGGCTAAAACAAAATAGACAAAATATTGTAGGGCCCACCTCACGTGGGCTGAAGAAAAATAGATGTGTGTGTCAAAAATGGAACAGGCAAGAAGTAACAGACATGTGTAAGTAAGCAACCAATCAAAATTCATCTTTTGCAATGTGAGGACGACCAAAAATTGAGATTGGCACTTATATATAGTATAAATAAATATATATATATATATATATATATATATACATACATACATATACATTCTACCCAGCCATATAAGCTCGAGGTTTCATAATAGCCATACATAGGCACATATATACATAAAAGCCCATAAATATCTTTAGCGTCATCATTATTATCATCGTCATCATTATCATCCTCACTATCAACATCGTCATTATTATCATCCTCACTATCAACATCGTCATTATTATCATCATATATATCTCATAAACTTCTCATAACTTTGCATTGAGCATACATTTGGATTTAAAGACAATCTATGAGAATCGCATCGTATTCGTAGCATGAACTTCGTAATAATATCACATAATAGACTTTATAATCTCTAACTTAGGCTCATCATTACCATCATCATATCTATGGCATATCTCCTACCTTAATCCCATATGGAACCCCTTATAAACATAGACTCGTAACTTTTCGGAACATTGGTCATCGGAAATGCATTAGAGCTTATAGACAATCTATAACAATGTCGGGGTGACATAAGGTCGAGAACCCCCGATTCCTTTATGGAGTATTCATAAGCATTCTGCCTCACCTTGAAGGAATTAGCATATAAGGTGAGTGTATTCAATGAACAACATCAATGGATCATAATATGGATCATTAGCCTTGTAGAACCATAATATTATAAGCCTTAGAATCTTTAGACTTAGACTCATCATCATCATTATCGCATTCGTAACATACCTCTTATCTTATCCCATATGGCTATTCCTGAACATAGGCTCTTAATTTTCCGGAATGTAGGAAAGTCATGGAGAGGTAAGGAAATAATATTATAGGAATCGTATAGGGATCATTAGCTTCGTAGGAATATCATATCATGAGCTTTATGACTTCTAGACTTAGATTCATCATCGGTATTGTCATGTTCGTAACGTATCTCTTTTCTTTATCTCGTATGAAGTTCTTTATACTCGTAGATTCGTGATTCCCAATATGTAGGAAAAATCATGGAAAGATAGGAGGATTCATGTCATATGAGTCATGCCTTAGAAAGAAAGGACTAGCCTTACATACCTCTTGCGTTTAACAATTTCCACCGCTTGATTATTTTCCTTCAATGCCCACGTTTCTACCTTCAAGAGAATTCGCATTAGCTAATCGATTATATAAAGGTGCTTACTAAGGCTAGAGAAAATTGGGCAGTATTTCCTTTGTTTATACAACCTTCCCCATATTTTATATCAACTCCCAAACATTTATAATAATGTTCACAATAACATAGCCAACAATCTTCATTCATCTACATTACCCTCGTTTCACAATTCCACTTCAATTCACCCATAATCATGGTCATAGTATACTAGTACGTTTTCTCACATATAATGCTTATCCCATGTCCTTAACATCATTTATAACATAACCATATCACAACACATCAATAATCATGACTCAATCCAAGCTACTATTCAAAAGTGACACTCCCACATTCATGACCCATTTTCCATATTCTTTTACAATTCAAGTGTTTCAACTTTTCAATACCTTAAACAACATGGAAATACCATAAAACATACCTTAGATGGCGTAGGAATGAACCTTGAGTGCAAACACGCCACTTGAGAAAAACCCTAGTTTCACCTTCACTTGGATTCCTTGTCTTGGATGAACTTTAATGAGTTTCTTACACTTGATTTCCTTGGTTTGATGTAGTTGATCACAAATATCCCTTGAATTCTTGTTGGAGAAGTGTAGAGAGATGTTTTAGAGAGAACGGGAGTGAAGGGAAAATGAAATGAAATGAAACTTGAACCCTTATTAAATACACAATTCTGTCCCGACACATTTATACGGACACACATACGGTCCGTACAATTTATACGGTCCGTATGTGTGACCGTATAATGGTTCCAGTGGAGTCGCTTCTCTGGACAGGTTATACGGCCATACCTACGGTCCGTATCTTTTGTACGGTCTGTATAATGGACCGTACAATCCACAGTTTTCCGAAAATCATTTTCGTCGACTCGTTTGATCTCCAATCCTTATGGAACCTTCTTGACACTTGTTTATCACTTCATTAACAATCTAGGGGACGTTATAACTCTTCTCAAAAGCATCATTAAGTCGTCGTTAATTCATTATTCGTAAATCCTTTCCGATACATAACGTATTCCTTGCCCTCCTTAACAACTTTCGTCTCCTACTTCACATGTGTTTGAAATCTCATTTGGAATCATTGAACGTCATTTCTTACTTATCAAAACGTCATACATGTCGCGCCCTTCGTCAGTCTATTCACTATGCATGAACGGAAAATTTTCCGAGGTGCAACACTTTCGGATTTTGGGGTTGTAATAGTTAGGACTTCTGCACTATTATCTATTTATGTCATGTCTAGACAGTTTGGAGATTTTTATTATCATTATATTATTGAATGTGTTAAAATTGACTGATTAGATGATGACTGGTTAAGGGGATTGGTTCGCCCACTAGGTGAATTAGTGTGGGTGCCACTCACCGTTATTTAGGTCATGACACGCTGTCGCGGTGACATGACCACTACGGCGGCCACCCCACATTACACTAAGCCGCTATAGCGGCAGCGCC
This sequence comes from Lycium barbarum, assembly GCF_019175385.1. Taxonomy (NCBI): domain Eukaryota; kingdom Viridiplantae; phylum Streptophyta; class Magnoliopsida; order Solanales; family Solanaceae; genus Lycium; species Lycium barbarum. The sequence continues at coordinate 89,843,872 of NC_083343.1, forward strand.
ATTGCTACGGCGATACCGCTGCTGCGATACTGGTGCCGCTACCGCAGACATCAGTCACCAGAAAGTTATTGGATTTGATCATTCCCAACCCGAAATCCGACTATCACCTGAGGCCCCACAGATACAAAACAAACATGCAAACACATAAAATAGCGCGCTACGAACTCACCCGTAGCCTCGGATTTTCCAACGGGGGTCTCATTGACCAAGTCAACCACCAATAGCCCAAAACCAACTCTCCAACCCAAGTCCCAAAACGCACTCTAAGGCATTAGGAAATGAACCAAACATACTCGCGCCTCACAAATGACTATCTGGACCTCTCGGAATCAACGGATTTCCGAAAAAGGTCAATTTATCCAAAAGTCAACTTTGGGTCAAACATTTTTCGGTTTAAGGCTTATTATCACAAAAACAAATCTAATATTCACCCGATGACCTCGAAAATCGTACCACCCTCCCCCACAAGTCTAATATAAGCTAAAGAAGCTTGGAAGAGGGTCAACAAGGTTAAAAGTACCATAACTGCCAAACGGGTCGTTACATCAAATACCAATTAAACAATCGTTCATCCTCGAGCGACAAGGAAGCGGAAGGGGGGAAAAGTACCTGAATCAGCGAACAACTGGGGATATCTCTCGCGCATATCAGACTCGGTCTCCCAAGTAGCCTCCTCAATAGGACGATGCTTCCATTGAACCATCACAGAAGCAATCTCCTTGGACCTCAACTTCTGAACCTGCCTATCCATGATCGCTATCAGCTCCTCCTCATAGGTCATATTCTCATCGAGCAACACCGAATACCATCAGACAATGTAAGTACCATCAAAGTTGTACGTCATCAACATAGACACATGAAAGACTGGATGAACACCGGACAGGCCTGGTGGCAAGGCCAACTCATAGGCAACGTCACCAACTCTATGGAGAATCTCAAATGGGCCAAGATACCTCAAACTCAACTTGCCATAACACCCTTAATGGGTGAGATCTTCAGAAGCATTACTCGCCCACCCCAAACTCTAAATCCCGAACCTTCCGGTCCGCATACATCTTCTGTCGACTCTGAGCTGCTAGAAACTTTTCCTGAATAAGCTTCACCCTGCCCACGGACTCTCTTAAAAAATCCGTGCCCCACGGGCGAACCTCAAATGCATCAAACCACCCAGTAGGAGAACAACACCTCCTACTATACAAAGCCTCGAACGGCCCCATATCAATACTTGAATGGTATCTATAGTTGTACGCAAACTCCGCTAGGGGCAAGAACTAGTCCTAATGACCCCCAAAATCAATGACACATGCGCTCAGTATATCCTCGAGCACCTGAATAGTCCTTTCAGACTAACCATCAGTCTGGGGATGAAAAGTTGTGCTGAGGTCCAACTGAGTACCCAACTCTGTCTGAAAAGCCTTCTAAATATTTGAAGTAAACTGGGCACCTCGATCCGAAACAACGGAGATAGAGACCCCGTACAATCGCACAATATCATGAATATAAATCCTGGCTAACTTCTCCGCAGTGTAAGTAGCCTGAACTGGAATGAAATGAGCAGACTTAGTCAATCGGTCAACAATAACCCAAACTGAGTCAAACTCGCCCAGGGTCTTCAGAAAACCCACCATAAAATCCATGGCAATCTTCTCCTACTTTCACTAGAGAATGGGCATCCTCTGAAGCATCCCACCAGGTCTCTGGTGGTCATACTTGACTTGCTAAGAATTCCCACATCTAGCCACAAAATCTGCAATATCTCTTTTCATCCTCCCCACCAGTAGTGCTGCCTTAAATCTCGATACATCTTCCTGGCACCCGGATGGATGGAGTACCTTGAACTATGGGCCTCGGTCAAAATCAAATGAATCAAGTCACCAACACGATGAATGCACACGCGTCCCTTGATCCTCAGAATCCCCTCACTATAAAGAATGGCCTCCTTAGCCTCACCTCTCAGAACCCATGAATCTTACACAACTGGGCATACAAAGACTCGAACGGTGCCACATCAATACTTGAATGGTAGCTATTGTTGTACGCAAACTCTGCCAGGGGAAAGAACTTGTCCCAATGACCACCAAAATCAATGACACATGCTCTCAACATATCCTCGAGCACTTAAATAGTCCTCTCGGACTGACCATCAGTCTGGGGATGAAACGTTGTACTCAGGTCCAACTGGGTACCCAACTCTATCTGAAAAGCCTTCCAAAAAAATGGAAGTAAAGTGGGGACCTCGATCCGAAACAATGGAAATAGGGACCCCGTGCAATCGCACAATAATAACCCACACAGAATCAAACTTGGTCAGGGTCTCTGAAGGACCCAAAACGAAATTCATGGAAATCCTCACATACTTCCACTAGGGAATGGGCATCCTCTAAGCACACCACCAGGTCTCTGGTTCTTATACTTCACATGCTGACAATTCCTACACTTAGACACAAAATTTGTAATGTCTCTCTTCATCCTACCCCACCAGTAATGTTGTCTCAAATCATGACACATCTTCGTGGCACCCGGATGAATAAAGTACCTCTAACTCTGGGCCTCGGTCAAGATCAAATGAATCAAATAACCAACTGGAGGAACACACACGCGTCCCTTGATCCTCAGGATCCCCTCACTATCTAGAATGGCCTCCTCGGCCTCACCCCTCAGAACCTAATCTTAAATTATACACAACTGCGCATCCTCAAATTGATGAGTCTTAATCTGCTCTAATAGGGACGATCTCACCTCAACACAAGCTAAGACTCTACTTAGAACTGAAATATCAAGACAAATGAAATTGTTGGCCAGAGTCTGAACCTCCATGGCCAATGGATGCTCGGAAATAACCAAACAGGCTAAACTCCCCATACTCTTGGCCTTGCGACTCAAGGCATCAGCAACAACATTAGCTTTCCTTGGATGATAAATAATAGAGATGTCATAGTCCTTCAGGAGCTCCATCCATCTTCGCTGCCCAGAATTAAGATCTCTATGGGTAAACACATGCTGAAGGCTATAGTGGTTGGTGAAAACCTCACAATGGACACCATACAAGTAATGCCTCTGGATCATCAATGCAAAGACTACAACTAGCAACTCCAAATCATGGGTAGGGTAGTTCCTCTCATGGATCTTCAACTGACGGGAAGCATAGGCTATGACACTACCCTCCTGCATTAAGACAGCACCTAAACCCACGTGGGATGCATCACAATAGACTGAGAAATTCATACCTCCACGGGTAATACTAGAATCGGGGCTGAAATCAAAAAGGTCTTGAGCTTTTGAAAGATCTCCTCACAATCATCGGACCATTGGAAGGGAACATACTTCTGAGTCAATCTGGTCAATGAAGAAGGAATAGAAGCGAAACCTTTCACAAATCGACAGTAATAGCTGGCTAATCCCACGAAGCTACGGATCTCGGTCACAGTAGTGGATCTCGCCAAATCTCTATTGGCCTCAATATTCTTGCGATTGATCATGATCCCGTCCTTAGACACAATGTGGCCCAAGAATGCCATGGGCTCAAGCCAAAACTTGCACTTAGAAAACTTGGCATAAAGCCTCTTCTCCCTCAACAACCCAAGAACAATCCTCAAATAGTGCTCATGCTCCTCCTCTTTACTCTTGGAATAAACAATGATATCATCAATGAATACAATCATAAAGGAATCAAGATATGGCTTGAAAATGCCATTCATCAAAGTCATAAATGCATCTAGGGCATTCTTACGCCCAAATGAGATCACAAGGAGCCCGTAGTGTCCATAACGAGTCCGGAAGGCCATCTTCGGAACATCCTCGGCCCGAATCTTCAGCTGATGGTAGCCTGACCTCAAATCAATCTTTGGAAATATCGAAGCACCGTGGAGCTAGTCGAACAAGTCATCAATACAAGGAATGGGATACTTGTTACGAATAGTGACCTTATTCAACTGACGATAATCAATGCACATCCTCATAGTACTGTCCTTCTTCTTCACAAATAAAACAAGAACGCCCTAAGGAGAAACACTCGATCTAATAAACCCCTTACTCCACAAATCTTGCAACTGCTCCTTTAGCTCTCTCAACTCAGCGGGCGCCATCCAATAAGGAGGAATGGAAATAGGACGTGTGCCCGAATCCAAATAGATACAGAAATCAATGTCACTGTCGAGCGGGATACCCAACAAATCAGAAGGGAAGACCTCTGCAAACTCACTCACAATAGGCACAGACTCAAGGGGCAGAGAATCAACACTAGTATCGCGAAGATAGGCTAAATAAGCCAAACACCCCTTGGCCACTAACTTCTTCGCACGGACAAAGAAAATGATATTCTTCGGAACAGGACTCATAGTACCCCTCCACTCTAATCAAGGAATACCAGGCATAGCTAAAGTGATTGTCTTAGCGTGACAATCCAAGATCGCATGGTAGGAAGATAACCAGGTCATACCCAAAGTAATGTTAAAATCTACCATATCCAATATCGTTAAGTTTGCCTACTTATCATACCGCATGAAAGTAATTAAACAAGACCGAAAGACTCGATCAACAATAAGAAAATCTTCGACCGGAGTCGATACACAGATAGGCACACCAATACAATCACCACACAAATCCAATCAACAGCATGATAGACAGACATATAGAAAAAAGTAGACCTCGGATCAAATAATACCGAAATAGGTCGATATCGAAAAGGAAGATTACCTGAGATGACAGCATCAGAGGCCTCCGCCTCAGGCCTACTCTGAAAGGAATAGCAAAGACTGCCACCATGGCCACCTCTAGAAGCCTGCGGACTACCTGTACCTGACTGGTGTCCACCTTTGGTCTGATAAGAGCCATCGCGGCCCGATTGAGCATCGCCTCTAATTGATGAGCCACCTCTGCCACAAGAAGGTACAGGAAGCCTCAGAGTATAGAACTTAGAACCTGCTAGGACCCACTATGCACTGACCTGGGACAATCTCTCATAAGGTGACTGGGGTCGCCGCACACATAGCATGCTCTAAGAGCTGGAAGTTGATGCATGGAAACTGATGAACTAGAGGGATCAGTATAGTCTACTTTACGGGAGTAAGATCCACCATAAGACTGCCTAGCTCCATAGTCACTGGGTATAGTAGGACCACTCGAACAAGCCTGTAGTACTGACTGGACAGGGCGGCTGAGGGCTGACTAATAGGGCCTGAATGACTGTCCCCCCACCCCTGTAAGTGGATCCACTAAAAATACCATAATGACGTGTCTTATTCTCACTAACCTCTCCCAAAGATCGAGCCTTAGCAGACTCGACACCCACAGCATTATCAACAATAGCCTAGAAACAAAACCCCATGGTCACTAAATGAAGACAAGTAATATGAATCGGATACACAAGTCTATTCATAAATCTATGGACTCTCTCCTCTTCTGAGAGAATTATCTGGGCAGCATATCGGGCTAAGAATATATATCTGGCCTCATACTCAGAAACAGACAACCCACGTTGTCGCAAATGGAGAAACTCATCCCTGTGCGCATCCCTCAAAGTACGCAGCACGTACTTTTTGGAGAAGGCCTGATGGAACTGAGTCCAAGAAAGAGGGGGCGCACCCACTAGCCTTCTATCAATGAATGCTCTCCACCAAGTCTTTGCATCGTCGTGAAACTGGACTGATACGTAGTCCACGCCATGAGTCTCAACTATACCCATCTGTCACAGACGCTCATGCATCTACACAAGGAACCCATAAGCATCCTCGGTATGTAAGCCAAAGAACTTGGGCAGCTTCATCTTCAGAAACCTCTCAACTAGATCCTGATCATCGACAGTCATAGTCTGCACAGCAACAAACCTAGGAGCACCCTCAAGAATCTGAACAACACCAATAAGCGGGGCTATGGCTGCAGCAAGATGCATACCCGTGGTCTGTCCCTATTCGTGAGTCTACACCCCCACTCGAGTATGAGAACCGCCACTTGGAGTAGTGGCACCCCCTACAGCATGTTGGTCGTCCAGATGAAGAAGTACCCGAGATATGATATCCTGAAACATGAGGTTAGACACCGTATCGGGATGAGTCTGAGCTGATGTTGTACCACCCCTGACAGCCAGTGCTGCCTTCGGCTGCTACTCTGGAGAGGCTGAGTATGCTTGCCTCTGTCCGGCTACAGGGGCTCCACCCATAGCTGGAGCAGCCCCACGGCCCCTGGCTCGACCGCGGCCTCTCGCTGCCCCTCGCCCTCTAGTGCCTACCCCAGGAGCGGGCTTTGGTACCTCATCGCTCGCCATCGTAGCTCGAGTCCTCACCATATGTGAGAGAACAGAATTTGAATCAGATACCAATTTGCAAATTTCAGATACCAATTACAATAAAGTGGCATGAAAGAATGAAAGAAGGGAAATTTCCTAAAGTCCTGTAGCCTCTCGCAGATAAGTACGGAGCTTTTCGTACCGATCCGCAAGACTCTACTAGACTTGCTCTTCTACTTATAGATCAGGTAACCTAGTGCTCTGATACCAACATGTCATGCCCCAACTCGAGAAATGTGAGGGCACCTACCATTTTCCCACCTCGGTAGGCGAACTCGTCCCTTAACCAACATCCAAAATAATTAATGAAATCAACTCCCAACCATAATATAATAATTCTGACATAAAAGTAATAATAAGTGCGGAATAATACATGCCTAATAATTCTGGTCTAAGCCGCATAAGAGTTACTACATAGAAGAAAGTCTGAACACAGTCTCATAGATAAATATTGTCTCAAGGATAGAAATAAGACAATTAATGAAAGAGTAGCCATCCGGGCTGAAGATTCTCCATGAGCTCACCCTGGATGTTAATGAATCAGACCTCGGGATCAGTCACGAGGGGTGGATGTCTCCGCAACAGCGTACTCTGCACTCATAAAAAGAGTACAGAAAGGTAGCATCTATACAAAACATGGTACTAAGTAAGCATCATAGGTCGACAACAGTTAGATCACGTATACAACCAAGAAAATGGAAAGATAATCATGCTCACAGATAGAAACAAGTCAACAAGACCAAATAGTACAATCAATTACCAAACGATGTCTCAAATATTTCACGAATCCAAACATAATCCAATAATCACCTAATAACTCAATTATCACCGAAGATCAATATCAATCCAAATGACAATAAGAAAATATAATGTGTATGCAAATGGAATGCAATGCAATGCAATGATACACATGCTCCGGGGGGATGATGTCCACCTCTAAACAGTCATGACCCATGGGGGACCGCTAAGTCCATGTACCGTCATTCCGTATCACACAGCCTAGAATGACTCCTCTATCCAATATCATTGCTAACCACTCTGTATCACACAACATAGAGATGGCTATAGAAACATAGTAAAGTCGCATGAATCATACTTACCTCTGTCATCACCATCTTCCAATATCAAGATCAAGACAGATATATCATGGATATGAGAAAGATTTTCTGGTATGCTCAAAGGAGAAACTGGTTTGGGTGTGGAAGCATTTGTTAGATGCCTCACTCTTGGGCCTACCTGCTTTTTCGCTTTTTTGGTTTAGGGTGGGGAGCGGATTTGCAGATCTTTTTGGATCCTATCTGCCAAATCTTTAGGATTGTAGCCCATACGAGGCCCGTTTCTACTAGGGTATTCCACATTGGGTCTAGAGGCCTCGGGTGAAGGAAATGAATTGGGTCCATTAATGATGTGGTCAATTTTCCTTTTACCTTGGGCCTTTTCTTTCCCTTTACTCGATGATGGTTCCTCATCCGGGGAAGGTTCCGACAAGGCTTTCACCTGAAATTTAAAATGATGGGTTTTAGAGAACTTACCTATAGTGGCATTGTAAGCTTTTACCTGGGTTGATATGGCCGATTTCCCTATGCTTTTCCTTCTTTTCCTTTGCCGTTCATATGTACTGGCTTTTTTTTCTTAGGGAAAGTTACTGTTTTTCATTCTCCACTTTCCGGTGGGTCGATTTTCTGGATTTCCTTTGCAAGCTTATCGATTTTGGAATTTCAGTTGCAAAGGTGCATTTTTGTGCCGTGTGACCAATTCTTCCACAACCCTTACACATGATTCCTTCACCCTCATAAATCACCGCTTGTTTGTGACTTCCAATGGTAACTGTTTGTGTTACCGGTATGTGCAGTGGGATTTGTACACATACTGTAGCATATTATCCCCTTAGCGTGGACGATGTGCATGAGTCAATTTTGAGTAACTTCCCAATTTTTCTACCTACTCTCTCCAAGATTTTCCTATCATAGAATTTCGTAGGTAGTTGGAGCAGTCTAAGACAGATTGTTGTATAGGAGATGTTTGTTTCCTTGGGGATGAAATTTTGCTCCCATTTCCACACAGAGAGAGGAAATTTCCTGACACAAATTGTTGACACCTAATTTTTAACCTCTCCTAATTTTTTCTAATTACTCAGAGCCCTTAGATAATAAATAAAATAATATGTGCGCCTTAAAAGGTCTAAATAGATTTTATAAAATTGTTCAGGTTTGTGTTTTACTCTTTTAAATCGATAAAAAGATTTTAATTGATATTTCATGACATTTATGGAATATTTTATTTGAATTAATCAAAAGCAAAAAAAAATTGAATAATTACTTACTTAATTGTTGAATCAAGGATAAATTAGATTAATAAATAATTTATTCTATTTTTATCCAAGGTATTTGAATAATTAAAAGAATTGACCATTTTACCCCTCGGCCTTTATTTTCTGTGTGTTTGCATAATTGTTTAATATTTAATTGGAGGGTTCATTTTGCAAATTGGTTTGATTATATAATTATTTTACATAAATGACCGCATTTGAATTGACCAATTCATGGTTTAAGGTGATTGGGGTCATTTTTGCAAATTTAGCCTCCTAGTGGATTTAATTGAGATGACCAAATCCATTGGCATAATTACAACAATCATTTAGTTTTAAAGCCAATTGAGGCCATAACTGCAAAAAATAGATTTAATAGTCGTGTTTTAAATTAATTACGTCCTAAATCGATCATGCTTAAAATATCATGGTTAATAATTGATATTTTTAGCTTGGACCATTTATTGGACTGCCTATTTGGCCCCTTCATACATATATATACACTATGTATATGTATATGTATACATTGTGTGTGTGTATATATATGTCAAAAAGGGCCTCCCCCCTTATCCTTTTATCTGGCCGAGCTCAGGCCCAATTGCCCAGACTCGGCCCAAGCACCAAAGATATAATACTCCCTCCTCAATTAAATCAGACCCCAAAGGGGTCATTATCCTTCTCAAGCGGCTAGGGTTTTCGTATAACCCTAGCACCGCCCTACCCCCTCTCCACCTCTGCTTTTGTCCCATCGCCGATTATAGGGTGGTGCAGGCGTGTAAGACACGGTAGTGGCAAAGATAGGACAACGCATTTATTGCTTCATTTTTTTTCACGCTTTCTCCGTTAAATCTCTACAAACGCTCCCTTAAAGGTACGATCTTTGCCATTTTCTTTGTTTTCTTTAACTTGCAAGTGGTCTGAGGGGTATTAGGCTAAAAAAGAGTCGTTGATTACCACCTCCTCTCGATGTGTCCGTTCAAAGTTGATTTCAAGTGGTACTTGTGGAAAACTCACAAGTCCCACATCGGTGAAAGAGTCTTTTAGCATTTTTTGGGGGGTTCTACCCATATTTAGAAAGACAAAAGAGGGAACTATAGATTTGAATCTAAAAAAAAATCAAGACTTAAGTTTATTCAATATAATTTTTAGGCTTAAACTCGAAGTTAAAATCTCACAGTCTAAAAAATTTATTTTTTGCTTTGTGTCTTTGGTTGGTGTTCTGTGGTTTGAGTTGGAGAAATTGGAAGCACAAAAAGGTTTCCAAGTCCATTCTTGCACACGGCTACACGCACAAAAGGTAAGATTTAATCTTGTTGTCATTCTTTCTGCGTTTTCCTTTTGTTTTAGTTAGAATTAAGACTGAGTCTGATTAGTTTAGGTAATTATTTCCTTACTTGTTTAGTGAATTATTAGAAATGGGCTGTTAGTTTGCTAAAATTCTTGCTAAGGATGGTACTGTTTAGTCATATTCCTGACTTGATCTATGCCTATTTGAGTGGTGATTAGTCTGATGCTATATGGTTAGTCTGAGTTGGGGTCCTGTTAGCACTATATTAGTTTATGCTCATTTGTGGTAATTATGCAATCATGATTAATTAAAAACTATTTGATGGGTTAGGGCAGTCAGAATCTAATCTTTTTTTTTTTAGTTTATCAATGAAAGTAATTTGGCTTTCCTCTATTTGTCTTGTTTAAGTATGGTTGACTAGATGGTTTGAATATGAATGATGGGAGGTTGAGTCTAGTATAGTGGTTTTGGATTTAAAAATTATAACTTGATGTGGTTATTGGTAATAGAATTGAAGGATGCTTCCCTAAAAATGGAGTAACATGGGAGTATGTATAATGTTTGATGCTTGTTTAGTGTTCAACACAAATACCTCTATATGTCACTCGAGTGCTTTAGACTAGCCTTTCCTGATGGTCATAATTAAGATTGAGCTGTATTATGTCATTTATATGTGATTGGGTATAGGAAACCAACTATGATTGAGTTTAGTGAAACTGAAGCAAGCTTTGTTTCCATGAAGTTTTCTTACCTTGTTTCCTCAATGTCAAAGCTTGAAGTGGGTATGCAATTATTACAGTAAAGTCTGAGACTTTAAGGTAGTTTGGTTCTGTCTGGGTCAACTTTACTCTGTGTCTTGTTTAGGTTGAAGAATGAGGTAAAAAAAGTCTAGTATCATTACATCCCTAGTCTTACTTTGGTTGGTTAGGTTTGTCTAGTGTGCATATAAGACCTTAGTTTGACTGTCCTTCTTGCTTTTGCATACCTTAAAATTCTTTACTTTGAAATAATTATGGATAGAATGTATAAAACATGACGCTGTGATCTGGCATTTTCTGTGGGCTACTTCCATCCCTTATTTGATTATTGACTTGAAAGTAGGGTGACCTATCATGTACAGACACACTTGAGTTTATCCTTGTCCAGTTGACTAATTGATTAATGCAAGTATTGTGTGACTAATTGAGTGTTGATTTATTTCATATGTTCCATGAGTAGGACTATCTGGAATCTAAGTAAACTTTGTGGGATGCCAAACATGAACCATTAGCTGATTATTTGCCTTTTTAATATGTTAACACCTATTTGTGGGATTGAATGATTTAGGTAATCTTTGATCATGCTTGTAACTTGACATAAGACCACAAAGTTATAAATGGGGCTTAATGAGTTAACTATGGTAGACTTGTGATAATGATAATAAATTATCCCAAGGCTTTTAGTGGTTGTCACTGGGGTATGGGGAGGAGGTCAGAGGAGGAAAAGGTCTTGGGAGAGTGAAAGATGAGCCTGGGCATGAACTGGAGGTAGTGACCAATAGAACCCAGGATCCCTTTTTACTGAAAGGAGATTCAAGAAAAGGAAATGGGGAGGTGATGACCCCACCCTATCCTGCTTCCCTTTCAGAACCCTGAGGCTTCTTTCTATTCCTTTGAACCTCTTTCTCATGGTTTGGGGACACGCAAGGACCTTAGGTGGATTAGGAAATCTTAGTTATATCTGGGAAAGAGGGTATACCTAGAACTAATTAATGTCTTTCTAGTACTTGTAAAGCTTAAGTCATGTGTTTCACTATGTCTTCTAAAAAAGGATTTTAATCTGAGGTGATTGGTTGTCTTTGTTGTTGTTGTTCGAGTTAGGTGTTTGATAAGGAAGTAGAATAGGGAGTGTACTAGTAATGATCCAATTCAATATCATTGAGGGACTGAGTGATAACCTTAATGTTTGTCACCTACTTTTACTTATGATTATGTGCATCCTGTTTTCTTTAACTTGTGCATCTGCACCTTGCTTCTCAGAACTTGCTTTCTCGTGATACTGATTGAGTCTGTGATTGTGAGAGCCTAACTATGCTATAAAAATTTTCTTAAAAGATTTTCTTAGATTAAATATTTGGAGAACCATTACTAGTAATTAATATTGATTAAAGATTGTTTGACTAATTGCTTACATAGTATGCTTTTGTAATCTATTTTCCTGAAAGTTCTGAGTGTACATCTGTGTGTAGATTAGCATGGGTTCTAGTTAGTAGACATGTTTGTTATATGCTGGGATTTGTAAAAGGGATGTGAGCTAAAACCACTAAGTCTAAATATGTGCCTTAAGTTACAAACTCTTCCAAAGCTCTTTTCTGAAATGAATTAGTGTCATGCAAAGTGGAAACCTGCTTGTTATGTCCCTTCTTGAATTGTTTTATACCTCAGATTTGAATTCTAGTAACTTGCTTATATGGTTAACATCACTAGTTGACTGTTTAGCTTCCTCATTTCTGAAAATACTCTGCCTATGTATTGAACTACCACTGCTTGCTAATTTGGTTGTATGCATCCCTGGGGATGAGTTGAGTAGAGCTTATGACATGGCATGACCTGAAGGACTTGAGTAACCTGCTATTTGTGGTGATCCTGTTTATATGCACATGTACTTGAAACTTTTTGGATTGAATTTTTAGCAGTGAATAATTTGAGAAATAAGTCCCCACCTGATTACAAAAGACTGTAAGTGAGGTAAGGCCACATAACCTAGGATGAGCCTTTTTAAAGGTGCCCTGGAGAAAAGATAAAGGGAAAACCAGGCCTAGCTTGGTTTATAACACCTTTCCTTCATATAAAGGGCAACATGGCACTCCTATGGCCTTTGGGGTTGTCTGCTCATTGTAAAGGACCTTGGGATCACATGGATTCTATTTTGGGACCAAAAGATACCCCAGGTTAGAGTTAAGTGTACATCTAGGGTGATGGATGATTTAATTAAATAAAGATTTCAAGTGTGCATAGGTGTTTAAGTTAGGCACAAAAAGAGGGGCTTAATAGAGGTATGAAATTGGGTGTTAATTTGGTTTGTCCATGTCCTGTTTACTTGTCCAAACTTCATTAACTACCTCTATATGATACCATGTCTTGTATATGATAACTCATACATAGAAAGGTTCTAGGTCTGCCTCTGTCCCTACCATGTCCACATACTTTAACTTTCTTCTGTTTGCCTCCTACCTACAAGATGCAGCATGTCCTAGCCAATCTCATGGTTGTGTGTTTGGTACTTGCTTTGGTTGCCTTTTTTCTACAAGATGTAGCCTGCCCTAGTCCACTTCATGATTATGTGCTTCAGTACTTGTTTGCATTTACCTCCCTTGTGTGTGACATTTTGTCTGTGTCCCTCCACAATTATGTGCTTTGGTTTCTTATTCTTGTCCACCTCACATCTGTATACTACAGTCTATGTTGTCTCCTCCATGATCTTGCGCCTTGTTCCTATTTTATTTACCTAACATTAGTGTGCTGCAGTTTGTATTGTTCCCCCATGACTGCATATTTTGGTCCTTGTTTCCTGTTTACTTCAGCCTGCTTTTGGCTCACTCCATTGAGTGCATGTTTGGTTCTGCTCCTGCTACTTCATGTCCATGTCCTGAAGTTTTGCTTTGATTAACCTTAGGTCATATATTCTTGACTTGCATTTGTTTATATTATACTCATTAGGGCCAGTCTACTTCTGGCTACGTGTCACGACCCAACCCGCTATGACTGGCACCCACACTAACTCATATTGGGCGAACCAATACGCTAACCATCTACTCATTCAATCTATTTTTAGTTAAACAATTCATAACAGTAAAACACAAGATAAATCAATAATTAGTCATGCCATAAAATAATAACGTAAATGCGAAAGTCCTAACTATTATAACCCCAAAGTCCGCAAGTCGCCGTACAAGGACTCTAATCCGAAACATGCCTAAGGAATGTAGATTGTCTGAAATAAATAACTATCAATGTCTGGAATGGAAAGAGACATTAATAAAAAGAAGATCTTCGGGCGGCCTGGCATAGATAGAAGCTCACCCTCAATCTGTCAGCAAATGGCCTCAACGCTAAATATGAGGTCGGGTAGCAGTCTCTAGATCACAATCTACACTCAAAACAATGCAGTAAGGTAGTCTCAGTACAAACACTATGTACCGGTAGATATCATAGGCCGACTAAGATTAGTATCATGCATGAATCATAAAATCAATAAAATAGACAGACCAGTCAACAACACATAATCAAATAGCCCACAACAAGTCAACCAATGATAATAACAAGCAAGTCACCAATGATATTAAATCAAGTCAACGGAAGCAAACAACGGAAATAAGTCTACCAACAATGACCAAATACATGTTGTACACACATGCTAACTGATGTCATTGCTCAGTAGTCATGACATGCAGGGGACCTATGGCATCCATGTACCACTCATTCTAGATTCACTCCTCAGACCCGAGCTCACAACTAGGCCACATCCTCACCCCCGTCAAATGAGCCTTTTCATATATATTCATATTTATTGTCACATCGCTTTCAATAATGGATTTAACCTTTTGTACCTCAATTTTACCAAGAAGATCATATTAACTTCTCACCACAACATCATCAACCTGTAGGTCCCAACGTATCGAATAGTGGCACGAAGCCCACATAATCACTCAATCAATAGCATATAGAAATTTCAATCACACACATTATGCTTATATACTAGATATGCTTCCTTCTATTAATTTCATAACACATGCATTCAACTAATCAAATTCTAACTAAAATGACTGTAACCTACCTTAACTGTAGAGCTGGAACAATGAAGATTACTCTGCTATAGCCTTTCTCGTCCGTAAAGCCTCAGAACGCTCAAATTCTAGCAATTAAGATGCTAAATAAGTGTAACAACCCGTTTGGTCATTATATCCCTTTTGGTATTTTTGCCCCTTCTCGAGCAGTGATTAGCTCATTTTGACCAGAGAAAATTGTTGGCATGCTTCCCGAGGTATCTAGATCGGGATTAGGGCAACTTTTGTGAAATATAGGCTTAAAGTGAAAAAGAGTTAACCCAAAGTTGACTTGGTCCACGAGAGTTCCGTTAGGAATTTCGACGCCATGGGCGCATTCGTAGCGTGTTTTTATGTGTGTCTATGTGTATGGTATGTGAGTAGATGGCCTCGAGAACTAGTCGGAAAATTGGATCAAATGGTGAAACTTAGGAAAACATGCTGGTCTCTGGTGTCCGCTGTAGCAGCACCAGGACCGCTGTAGCGGTGTAGTTGTCGCTGCAGTGGTAAGTGGAGTCCTGGGCTTGACTGCTGTAGCGGTCTACCCAGCCGCTGGGGCGGTACCGCTGTGGAGGTTTCTCGACCGCTTCAGCGATCGATGAGCAGTGTTATAAGTTTAAAACCCCAAAACCCTAGTCATTATTTCTATTCCAACTTGAGAGCTCTGTGGAGGTGAATTGGAGAGTTTTCAATTGATTCCTTCCCTAAGGTAACGTTCCTACCTTATTATGTTTCATTAACCTTTCTTAATCATCTAGCATAATCTAGAATCCATAGAATCTAATGGGTCTTCAAATGGGTTCTTGAGTTAAGTTCTAAATCATTTTTGGTTTCTATAATCTTCCAAAATAGTAAGATTAATGTTGAATATGCTTGAATATGTTGGGAACAAACCAGCTAGATTCCTATTTTCCATAAAAAGGCTTAAGATCAAAAGAAGGGGTTGTATGGGTTTCATGTGAAGAAGCGTTAAAAACGAAATTGATTCTTAGATGATGTTTAATGATGAAATTTTTGTTTCTCATGCTAGATAATGTCATATCTAGGCTTGTTAAGTATTAATCTTCGATTCCACAATTGATTTTCATGAATTAAAGTTAGGGTTCTTAGACCCAAATTTGGGGGTTTCACTTTAATTATTACTTTAAGAATTAAGTGAGTATTCCTATGATTAAAGTAATGGGTTTTGACCTTTTAGTATTGAATTTGATATTTTGGTCATAAAATTCCCGTTTTGCCCTTAGGACTCGTTTTTCCTAAGTTAAGGGTTGGAATTTGACCCGAATAGAAAGTATCCAATATGGATATCATTATTCATGGTTTCTTACATAGAATTCATATATGATAGAGTTTGATTATTTGGAGACGCTTCGAAAGACAAGGCAACACGTGGGTTCGTGGCACCTGTTCGACTGTCAGGTAGGTTACGGCTTTCTTTCGGTAGACTCAAGTTAGTTTCATATATTCGTGTATTAGAAGGAATGGAGAATGCATGTATAGGAATTGGAGATTTGGGATGGAATCCTGTGATGGTATTGCTGTGTGATTTGTGTGTTCGGGCTTGTGGCCTGTAGACTCCTTAGGATGTTTGGTGTGCTTTCTTGAATGTTGGTGGATTTTATGTGACTTGGGAGTAATGGATGGTACGTAATTTATTTATGTCTCACGATTGAAAATACCATAATATGTGGTTACTTGTGTTATACCATTAATAGTGAACCTAGTTGATAAATGGAAGGACAAATGTTATGTCCCGTATTTTCGTATAACGGGAAATCGAGAAATAAAGAAGACTTGTGTGCGTTGAGGAAATATTTTGATTTTGGTGAATATGAACATGTTGGTTATGGAGTCATAAATGTTAAGACCTCGGGGAAGGCCGAGGGTAAATTTGGAATTTCGGAAATTAGTCTCGGGAATTACAAAACGAGGCGTTTAGTGAATTGGGCCAAGAAAAATGCAATACAAAAATTGAGGCCCAATTGAGTGAATTGGCCGGCCCAAAGGAGAAAACCCAAGTCCATTTCATTAAGGTCATGTGCTATGCACATGACCTATAAGTGGATATATATGATTTAGGCTTGGCCTTATCAAGACCATAACAAGAAAAAAATCAAAGAACACAAAGTTAGGGGGTTTCGGCCACTAGAGAGAAAAAGAAGGAAAAATTTCCAACCTTGGTTGTTGTTTCAAAAATCTTGAGTTTTACATAGTGGTGAAGTGCTCAAGACGCTCTCCGACGTGATACAATTAGTTCGGAGAAAGAGCGACGTTTGCGGCAAGTCGGAAACTCAAGAAAAAGGTAAGATTTTTATGTTTTAATGATATGAAATGGATGTATATGTGTTGTTGATTGAATTAGTGTGAAGATTTTGGAATGGGGTTGTGTTTGTGCATGGTGTGTGTGTGTATAAAGGGTGTGTTTGGCCGAAAGTGAGGGAGGTGAAAGGCCTAAGAATTTGAGCTTGTTTAGTTTGAATAATGTGTTGTTGTGGTCATTATGTTGTAAAGGATTGATTAAGGAATTGAGTTGGTATTAGAAAATAATTTTTGACGTTATCGGAAAGTGTATACCCTTGGTATATTTGTGTATATCATAGTATATTTATGATACTAAAGACTTTGAATATGATTCATGGTTGATGAAAATGAGTTTGGAATGAAACGACGCAAATTAGAACGTTCGTCGTAACTTTTGGTGTTTGAATGAAAATTGGAAAGTAGTGAACTTTGGGGATGCTTGTATGCGGTTTGGAACTTGTTTGTTATGTAATGGAATAATCTTGAATGAATGAATACAATAATGTGGATATAAGGTGCAATTGTGAAGTTAGTGTGTTTGATTGTGATTCGTATTGTGTAATGATGTTTGGGTTGTTGTTGTTGTTGTTGTATTTTGAGCCGAGCTAAGTCTCGGGGGTGTTTGATTTATAGGGGAAGTGCTGCCGAAATTTTGGTAGCCAAGTTTAGCCCCAAAGATGAATATGTTAATTCTCATGAATAGTAACTGGTAAAAGTGACCATTTGCAGTTTCTGGACGAAACGGGAACTGCGATTTGAGGAGCGTAAGGCGCCAACCAGGTATGTAAAGCCTACCTCTTATTCTTTTGGCATGTCCTAGGCCTACTAGGTAAATTTCGGAATCTCGGGAATAACTCTGCTCTCGGAAATCGAGGTTCAAGTTCGAGCACTATTCATTCAGCGCGATTGAAACCTTTTGGTCCCATTTGGGTAAAAGAACACTCGTACCTCCATAACTTGTGCTGTTGAGTCCGAAACTCTTCGAAACTTTTGTAAATGACTATATGAAGCCAAAAACCTGCGATTTGTGTCCGCCGCCTCAATTTGCCCCGAGGTGGCCCCGCGAGCCCCGAGGCTCCCCTTATTCGGTTTGTTTGATTCGTTTGTGTCTGTTTTAATCTGCGACTGTTTGTTTATGACCCAAGGATGCGTTGGGAACTTCCTGTGCCATTAATGCACGTTCTGTACTTTGGATGATGTGAGAATTCCGAAAGAGTGACTCATGAACAGTTTTCTTACGAATTTGACAGCTCGGAACTTCGTAACCTCTATATGCCTACTTTTATCAATCCGATCCCTACTTCGAGCCTCTTGGTGTCAGTGTATACTTATATGTAAATTATATGTTGAGTTCGGTAAATTATGTTTGATATGCATATGGTTTCTGCACTACTCTGTTCGTGCTGTCTGCTATGATTTCGTTCGTCGGTACCCGGGCCGACTTTGTGATCGTGCGCACTATGTTATATTCGGGAGTTATGATGTGTTACGGTTTCCGAGGCCTCGCCATAGGGCCGGTTACCGTTTATGGAGTTATGATGTGATATGGCATTTGATATGTTCTGATGATATGATGTGTGTGTGATATGATGTGTCTGGAGATTGTACGGAGATTTGAAAACTTCTGGAGCTATGATGTGTTGTGGCACCAGCGTCGGGGGGTGACCACGTTCCTAAACCCTATACATGATTTGATTTGCATTTGTACGTTCGCCTCCCGCACAGGTTTGCTTTGTTTGCGATAACGGTGTGTTTGTTCCTTCTGACTCCCGCTGTGTTTGTGATTTCTGTACCCTCTGCTTTACATACTCAGTACTTCTCCCGTACTGACCCCCGTTTCTTCGGGGGCTGTGTTTCATGCCCGCAGGTACAGAAGCTCGTCTGGGTGGTCCTCCGATTTAGGCTACTCAGTCTGCTGTGTTGGAGAGCTCCCCTTGACCCGGAGCCTACTTTTGGTACATATCTTTTGTTGTGTCTGTATTCTGTATACTTGGATGAGTGGGTACGGCGGGGCCCTGTCCCGTCCAATGTTCATATGTCTTATGTTCTGTTTTGTCTACAGGCCTGTAGTCAGATTTGTGGGTCGTGGGTCCGGTGTGTTCGTATGTGAGTCTGTTTTGTGTTCTTAAGCGGCCCGTACACTACTATGGCCAAGTCGGCCTCTGATTTTGTATGTATGTGTATGCTTTTGGGGGCGATGTACATTCCGCCACCCTTCGGATGTGTGTGTGTGAAAATTTGGCGAAGTACATTCCGCCTCTTTTCTGATTTGCGATTTGTTTGATCTGTACGGGCGACTGCTTAGGATCAGTATTCGGTAGATGTCTGATTACGATGTTGAGTCTGAATATCGTATGTTGTGGTTGGACGAGTCTGATTACGATGATATGGGTGTGAGTTTGTTTGGGGTGTCCCTGTAGGGCACCAGTCGCGGCCCACGGGGTTGGGTCGTGACAACAAATGTACCAATAATTGTGATTGAGTCCTAAATGAGTTATGATGAGAGATTTTGAGTGTAAGGTGAGATTCGTGTTCTAAGCTAATAAGCTGATTTAAGGAAATGGTAATAATGTATATCGATTGATTGACCTGTTGTGTGTTGGGACTAGCCACCCTGTTGTGTTGTGTTTGACTGTTCTATTGTGTTGGCTTGATGCCATGAGTTGTTGATAGAGAATAGATCCTGTTATCCGTCTTGGTTTGGATATATTGTTGGCATACCCACTGTTGGTATTGTGATGTAGATACGTTGTTGGCATACCCACTGTTCGTAATGTGATATTGATATATTGTTGGCATACCCACTGTTGGTATTGTGATATAGATACATTGTTGGCATACCTATTGTTGGTATTGTGATATAGATACATTATTGGCATACCCACTGTTGGTATTGTGATATAGATATATTGTTGGCATACCCACTGTTGGTATTATGATATGATACATTGTTGGTGTACCCCATTGTTGGTACTTGTGATATTGAGCTTAAGGTTGATACACGCATAGCATGCATTCTCATTCATTTATGATGCATGGCCGATACCCGGTGATGATCCGGTATCGTTGTGATATTGAGTTGATTGTTGATGTTGATACACGCATTGCACACATTATCATTCATTCATGATACATGGCTGATACCCGGTGATTATCCGGTATCGTTGATTGAGTGAAACTGATATTTGATAAAACTCTTTTACTTAAGTGATATGAGATGGCCGGTGTCCGAAGATCAATTCCGGAATCGTTGATTGTATGAAATTGATATTTGATAAACTCTTTTACTTGAGTGATTGTGAGAAGGCCGATGTCCAAGGTTTAATTTCAGAATCGTTGATTTTGTGAGGCTGATATTTGACAGACTCTTTTGCTGGAGTGATTATGAGATGGCTGATGTCTGATGATCAATTCTGGAATCGTTGTTGCATGGCTGATTCCGATATTATTCTGGAATCATTGTTAGTGCATGGACTCCGCAGGTCCCCCAGAGTGGTGCCAGTGAGACTCTCCCTGTGAGCAATTAGCCAGGGTCCCGTCTGTCTGTTGGGCAAAAATCCAGAACGGGTGGCACTTAGACTTCACGAGTCACACTGGGTTGTGCTACCGAGACGTCGATATTTCCGTCCGGAGTACATGTGTACACCTCATTTCCATGGCATTTCATCGTATTCATACATCTTGCATTGCATTGCATTATGGCTTGTTTGAGAAGATTTGGTGTTTACTTGTGATGTTGGATTTGGATTGATTTATTGAGGCTTGGTGCCATTGGGATTAGATGCCACTTAGGCGATGATATGTACTTGTCTACGATTATCCATGACTTTTACTGGTTGGATTATCCTGTGGTTCGCTCGTTGGATCAGTGGTATGTTTGGTCTCTAAGGGATGTAGAATAAATATATCATAATGAAGAGTCGACTCCTAGACTAGAAACGAATGGTATTAATGGTATATGATTGTCGTGATATTGTTGTGGATCTGGTTTGTGGTTATTAGCGGGAGGTGAATGAGTTAAGGGTATTGGTGTCACATTGTGCGGTAAATAGATGGTGCTACTTGATTTAGTTGCTGATCATGTTTATCTGTGAATTCTTTTATTGATATGTGTTATTGTCGGCCTATGATACTTACTCAGTACACGTGAATTGTATTGATATTGCACTTGCTACACCTTTTTTTGGGTGTAGATTGTTTCAAGTGATTGATTGTGATACAAAGAGGAAATGTGTGGTGCCTATCTGGAAGGCCTCCTCCCACTTCATTCCGGGACGGAGGTTGAGTCTTAGAATGTAGTGGTAATCTGAAATCATTAGTCGCTCTTGTACTAGTCTAGACCAGGTCATGGGAAGCTGGATCGAGTCTGTAATCATTTATTGGTCATAATCTTATCGAATCTTGAGTTTATTAAAATATATTTTGATGTTCCGCTGTTATTTCTAAGTACCGCTTGGTTTAAATTGATTTGTTCTTGTCAATTGATGTGTTAATTGAATAGAGGGTTCGCCTACTGAGAAGGGAAATGTAGGTGCCCGCGCGGTCCTAAAATGGGTCGTGACAATAAGTCACAATCACTCTAGTCACAAAATCAATTCAAAGAACACCCTTCCCTCTGCCCCATTCTATAGGTGAATGATTTCTAGGTGGAATCAATCTAATCATTGGCCTTAACAACCACAAACTATCAATTTACAAGGCTATTTAATCAAATCATCTATTACAAGCAGTTTCCATGGTCAAGCTATCATTTTTATGAAATCCTAAGTCTCAATTCACATAGTTCATGTCTCTAATGGTTCAATTCTTGATTAGAAAGTGATAACCTAGGCCTCTAGGAGATAAACGCACAATAATATTCATAACCCACCAACTATTGAAAGTCTATTAAGTTCAAGAGTTACTATTCCCAATTCACCATTGTAGACCCATAAAAGGGATGATAATCATAGAGATGAAAGCGTAATGATGGAAGGAATGGTTGAGACTTACCTCTCAAGGATAATCTTGCCCTAGATTAGAATTTTGCCCTAGGTGCTTGTTGTGAACTTTTTGGATTCTTATGAATAAAGAATTCAGAACTAAGTGTTTACAAACCGATATTTTGTCCCCATCGACCGCTGCGACGGTCCAACCACTGCTGCAGCAATCCCTCTATAGCGGGCAAGTGCCCTCCGTAGCGGACCAAACAAAAATCGACCCTCCGCTGTGGCGAGCCCGGTCCCGCTACAGCGGTCCCGCAACAGCGGTCCAGTGGCGGCCATAGCGGACACCCCAATTCCCAGATTACCGCGGTGGCGAGATGTCACACCCCACCCTCGGTAAGGCGTGATTGGCACCCGGCACCTTACGAAAACCGAGCGAACCAACTTATAACTTACATCGTTCGGGTCACAAATGGAAAAATAGGATCAAGAGGCTAAATACAAACATAATATCATGCATAAGTATATGTACAATGGACCCATGATGCCGACATTACTACCGTAACACTTTGACTAAGCTGTACACAGACACTGTCAGCGAAGCCTCTATGAACATGACTTATATATACAAGTTGGGACAGGGCCCCCGACATACCCTTAACGCAATTCATATATATATAGACTTAGACTCGGTAATGCTCCAGGAAAAAGTGGAGCTCACCAATCAAAACCGGTACCTAAAGGAAGCCTACTATGGAAGATCCTTGTCTCGTCTATCTACACCTGCGGGCATGAACGCAGCGTCCACAAGAAGGGACGTCAATATGAGAAATGTACTGAGTATGTAAGGCATGAATAGTAGCATGATATAAGAATAAAGATGACCTAAGGTAAAGAGAGTAATTATACCTCGTACTCTTCTTAAGATCATTGTCATGTAAACTACTCGTCAATAGGAAAACATTTCATACACACACATGCACAATACATACACATATTTTCATTCACATACATTTACCATACATACTTCTGTCATATCCGTACCCGGCCCTGTCTGGACTCGGTGTCATCCGTACCCGGCCCTTTCGGGACTCGGTGTTATCCACAACTGATCAGTGGGATGCAGAGCATACATACATACATACATACATACATACATACATATAAATAAGAATACATAAATGAAATCAACATCATAATTAGCATTATCATTATCACTATATCATTCCTTGAAGGATCAACCATCGTAAGATGAAATAGATAATGTCATGAGAGTATTGAGAAGCATGAACTTGAATAGCATTGGAAATGGAATTATCATCCTCGATTTATCTCACCTCGAAGGAACGAGTAACATGAGGTGGGACCATAAACAATGAGTAGGATCAAGGGATTCATGGAATGGCTCAATAATCTCATAGTGCCCTCAAATCATAACTTCTGAATATCTAGAATATAACCATTACCATCGTCACAACCATTATAGAACATTTTACATTTAACATCATAAGGGCTTCGAAAATCATGAGTTCCTACTTTTGGGAATAAGAACGTCGTAAAAATATGGACGGAATCCTAGTATAAGAATCATGCCTTTGAAAGAAAGGGACGAGCCTTAACATACCTTTCGTTCTCTTTAGCCACTTAACGTTTATACTTCCAAACTCGTAAATCTACACGTAAACCATTCATACCATCATTAGGCTCCATGTCATATACTCATCTCAGGCCTTCAATTTAATTCTGTTTAGAATCTGCCGAAATTCGGGCAGCATCTCCCCTGTTTATATGCCTAGCCTGAAATCAAAATTCAACAACCAACAACAACAAAAACAATACAACCATCAGCAACATCATTATCAACAATTCAACACCAATATGCTCCATAAACATCTCACACGATGTTTATCCAATTTCTCAACCCACAAATTCATTACACGATCATTTAATAACTTTTCTTCCGTAAATAAGATTAAATCAATACTTATAAGGGACGATTCATACCTTTCACCCGCTAGGACCGTAATATCTTCAATTACCACCTTGAATCCAAGCCAATTTCAGCTGCAATATGATATTATAATCACAACTATATGCTATCCGGACCTAACTCCGGGGATTTTACTTAATTCACGATAAAATTTAGTGGATGGAGGTTGGGGGAAGGTTCCAGAATATTTGGGAACTTTTTTGGGGTGTTTGGTCTGAAAATAAGGGGGTAATCCCCCTTTTATACTTGTCTAGATTCAGTTTGCACCAACCTAGAATTTTCTCTGTGCGTTCGCGCCACCTTGGGGCGCGTTCGCGCAGAGTAAATCCTCTGCTCGGACAGTTTGTCTTAATATGCTCATAAATTTTGATCCTTCTATTATGTGAGGGCCCACGACCTATTGTTGAAAAGATATTTCAATTATCTACAACTTTTGTTTTTGGTGTGTTTCTAAATTCTAAACTTATAATGGCGCTTTGGCCTCTTTAACTCAGATCATCCGAAAATGTATCCTTACATCATCCTTTTGGAGGGCTTATGCCCATATTTGGCTCAAGGGTCCTTCTTAAGACTTGCTTAACTTCTCAAGTACTACTCATATAACTTTTCACATGTCCTTTATAAAATCCCGTCATGTGGGCCCCACATTAACCTACTAATATGAGGGCTATTCATCAAGTAACGTATTAACTAACTACACCATACGGTCTCCATATGTCATATATATGTTATTATTGTACTCATATAATATAATCTTCATCCCTAATCCTTTTATAACTTTACTCTCCCTTGAGCTCATACTAAGCCGTCTACAGTCTTGGTAATGCGAAATTCGTCCTCGAATGTTGAAGTAGAGTTCCTTCAGAGGGGATTGTCGATATTCTTACCTGCATTTACTGGAATACTTTACTCACTTGCAGTCTTACCTGCTTATTTAAAAATCGCACTTATGTGAATTGCGCAGTTTATCCTTCTTCTTATCATTCAGGAATTATTGTTCTCTTCGATCTCTGCGTATCCTTCTTACGCTTCAAAGATATTCCCGACCTTTTTCTTAGTCACCAGCTTGTTCCCATCAAACGCG
Organism: Lycium barbarum; assembly: GCF_019175385.1. Classification (NCBI taxonomy): domain Eukaryota; kingdom Viridiplantae; phylum Streptophyta; class Magnoliopsida; order Solanales; family Solanaceae; genus Lycium; species Lycium barbarum. The sequence continues at coordinate 89,868,855 of NC_083343.1, forward strand.
ATATCTTTAATCATTTCCTTAACTCATCTTGCTTCATAGCTCTCTATTACTTTTCGATTGCCCCCTTGTCGGGTGTCATAATTCCTCCAATACCTTATCTAATCAATCCTTGTCTTCGTCATGAAATACCTATAAACTGAATCCTGTCATTCACTTCTCATTTCCCTTTACGATGCCATAGCTTGCTCGTTTGTATGTCTATTCCTCGTATTTTCATCTTGTTTCCTTTGTAATCGTATCTCTATTCCAAGTCCACTGTGTTATGCCATCATTGTCTACCTTTGGCCAACCTTACTAATTTATTAAACTTCCTCTTATCGTTGATGATCACGAAACTTCCTTTAATCAATTCATAACCACGCTTTCTCGTACTTCTGTCCTCAAGGTCCTCCTTGGTTTCCTTTACTCTTAAAGGGCTCATTTCCGCTTACCACTTAATATTATCTAACTGGAAGTCTACAAAACATTCCACTATGAGCACAAACCTATCTTGATCTCGTGTGTATATATATATATATATATATATATATATACTTTTAGGGTGGAACTTTCTCGTACTCGTTAACTTCCTTCTCCATATCAGTATCTCTTTGTTATCTCTTACTAACCAATCTAATCTATAAATCATAATAGCGTATTTGAGTTCCTAATGTCAACTTTCTTTATGTTTCCAATAGGTCTCAATCCTCCGAAATATCGGATGCAACTTGTTCCAATTTCATTAACTACTAATCATTTTTCCCTCCAGGTTTCCACCTTTAAATTAAATTAAGATCATTCTAAAACTTTTCTTTGAAAGCGTCTCATAGTTGTCCCTTCAATCATGACTTACCAAACGGCTGATGGTCATATTTTCTCTTTACTCTTTCTCTATATACATGCAAACAATTCAATTTCTAAAAATTTTGATAGAGTTTCCTCTATAATTCTTACTACCTCATTCCTATACACAGCCCAGAAAACACATCCAATACCCCACAGAGTAATCACAAATACCCATAATATCTTGCTCAAGTTCTTATATCAACGTCTATCCATATTAAATAAACAGGAAACATACCATTCGAATGAACAACTTCAATTTTCAGCAATTACCTCGTAGCGGCATAATCAACTGCCTATCCATGATCAAAATATTTGAGTTAGGATCAGGGACATTATATCCTATGATTTAGCTCTATGGCACAATCTAAAATAAGAAAGAAAGGCCAATGGTTCCTAAATGCCTTGCAGCCTCCTGTTTATAAGTGTGATGCACTGCATACCATAAACAAGACTTTGCTAGACACGGCGAGCAGACAACCCTAGGCTAGAACTGCTTTGATACCAATTTTTCACACCCCACCCTCGGTAAGGCGTGATTGGCACCCAGCACCTTACGAAAACCGAGCGAACCAACTTATAACTTACATCCTTCGTGTATCAAATGGAAACAATAGTATCAAAAGGCTAAATAGGAACATAATATAATGCATAAGTATATGTACAATGGACCCATAATGCCAACATTACTACCGTCACACTTTGACTAAGTTGTATACAGGAACTGTCTGCAAAGCCTCTATGAAAATAACTGAAATATACATGTCGGAACAGGGCCCCCGACATACCCTTAACGCAATTCATATATATAGACTTAGACTCGGCAATGCTCCAGGAAGAAGAGGAGCTCACCAATCAAAATTGGTACCTGAAGGCAGCACACTATGGAAGATCCTTGTCTCGTCTATCTACACCTGCGGGCATGAACGCGTCCATAAGAAGGGACGTCAGTACGAGCAATGTACTGAGTATGTAAGGCATGAATAGTAGCATGATATAAGAATGAAGATGACCCAAGGTAAAGTGAGTAATTATACCTCGTACTCTTCTTAAGATCTTTGTCATGTAAACTACTCGTCTATAGAAAAACATTTCATACACAAACATGCACAATACATACACATATTTGCATTCACATACATTTACTATACATACTTCTGTAATATCCGTACTCGGCCCAGTCTGGACTCGATGTCATCCGTACCCGACCCTTTTGGGACTCTGTGTCATCTGCACCCGGCCCTTTCGGTACTCGGTGTTATCTGTACTCGGCCCTTTCGAGACTCGGTGTTATCTGTACCCGGCCCTTTCGTGACTCAGTGTTATCCGTACCCGGCCCTTTCGGGACTCGGTGTTATCCCCAACTGATCAGTGGAAGGCAGAGCATACATACATATATATACATAAGAATACATAAATAAAATCAACATCATAATTAGCATTATCATTATCACTATATCATTCCTTGAAGGATCAACCATCGTAAGATGAAATAGATAATGTCATAAGAGTATCGAGAAGCATGAACTTGAACAGTGTTGGAAATGGAATCATCATCCTCGATTTATCTCACCTCGAAGGAACGAGTAACATGAGGTGGGACCATCAACATTGAGTAGGATCAAGGGATTTATAGAATGGCTCAATAATCTCATAGCGCCCTCAAATCATAACTTTGGAATTTCTATAATAGAACCATTATCATCGTCACAACCAATATAGAACAACATTGTACATTTAACATCATAAGGGATTTGAAAATCGTGAGTTCCTACTTTCCGGAATAAGAATGTCATAAATATATGGACGAAATCCTAATATAAGAATCATGCCTTTGAAAGAAAGGGACGAGCCTTATCATACCTTTCGGTCTCCTTAGCCACTTAACCTTTATCCTTCCAAGCTCGTAAATCTACAAGTAAAACATTCATACCAGAATATTTGGAAACTTTTTTGGGGTGTTTGGTCTGAAAATAAGGGGGTAAGCCCCCTTTTATACTTGTCTAGATTCAGTTTGCACCGACCTAGAATTTGCCCTGTGCGTTCGCACCACCTTGGGGCGCGTTCGCGCAGAGTAAATCCTCTGCTCGGACAGTCTGTCTTAACATGCTCATAACTTTTGATCTCGATATTGTGTGAGGACCCACGACCTATGGTTGGAAAGCTATTTCAATTATCTTCAACTTTTATTTTGGTGCATTGCCAAATTCCAAACTTATAATGGCGCTTCGGCCTCTTAACTCAGATCATCCGAAAACGTATCCTTACATCATCCTTTTGGACGGCTTAGGCCCATATTTGGCTCAAGGGTCCTTCTTAAGACTTGCTCAACTTCTCATGTAATACTCATATAACTTTTCATATGTCTTTTATAAAACCCCAACATGTGGGTCCCACTTTGACCTACGATTAGGAGGGCTATTCATCAAGTAATGTATTAACTAATTACACCATACGATCTCCAAATGTCATATATATGTTATTATTGTCCTCATATAATATAATCTTCATCCCTAATCCTTGTATAACTTTACTCTCCCTTGAGCTCATACTTAGCCGTCTACAGTCTTGGTAACGTAAAATTTTTCGGGGTGTAACACGAGAAGGCCGCCGCTGTCGCTGCCACGCTGCAGCGGTACATACCCTACCACAGCGGTGCCACTGAGATAGTAAGCTCTCTAATTTTACAGTGTTTCAACTCTACCACCCAACACTTAATTCAAGGCCTCACAAACACAAACAAAACATGCACATTGATATAAAAACACCATAAGGACTCATCTGTGGCCTCGAAATTCCCAAGGGAGTTCTAATTTCCTACTTCACCCCTAATGGACTAAACATAAACAAACAAAAATCATACACAAGCCAAGTTTCAAGTCCTTAGACTTATACATTCGAGTTTCTATTAGCTCGTTCTACCCTTGGGAGGGTTCTATTTGATAGGTTGATCCGTTATTTTTCATAACGACCGGGAGGGTTATTACACTAGATTGTGTTCATGTACATGACCGGATATGTTATGTTGTGGTCCTAGGATCTGCCTATTATCTTGTGGCTACATTGGTATGGGGATGAGGTAATTTTGGGAGGGGGTCTAGTCTTAGCCTTCCACTGGTGTCCAGCTATGCCAGGCGTTCACGAAACCCCTTGAAACTTGTGCGGTATTGGGAATACGGGGGCGACGACTCTCCCTTCCCCTTGTTATCCAAATCCCTACTAAGTGGGGCCTTGTGGTATACATATATATCCATGCATAGATACTTTACTCTATAACTTGTGAATGTGTTTGATACATGTATATATATTTGATGCATGTATTTGTATAGTTATAAGTGTGATAGTCTAGTATCCTTAAACTAACCGGGTTCCTTTTTCTTTTCCCCCCTCCTCACCGCATGACCACTTGGGTCAAGATCAACCTACCTATTGGGCCCCAGGCCCAATAAGGAAATCCTTTATTCAAAGATATTGAGTCCGCAAAAAATGAAATTAAATAGCTAGCGCGCAGAAGGCCCGACCATGGGTGAAATTGGTCAACTAGGGGCTTGGTACGCCCCTAGTCTTTCTCTATCATATCCTTTAGTTTGTTTCCAACTTCTTTGTTTGAGCTTTGTTTGTATTTGTACAAAACTTGTAAAAAAAACTCATATCATGTACTGGAATCCTTATTGTATGAACTAGTCGTCTTAGGATAACGGTACCTATGCCGTTTAGATTGATTTTAAGTCCCCAAAACAATTTTTCAAAACCCGGATTTAGCATAACGATTATGTCAAAATTAAATGGATAACCAGCCAAACTATCTCGACACGGGTTGAGTTAACAAAAATAAGAGTTATTCACAAATGTTGCAATATTATTTTGAGTAAAAACGGACTGATTTTTAAACCAAAAGACACATTCTTTATGAAATTAAACTAAGTTTTTTTGTCGATCCAAACCAAGACTAAGGATAAAATGTTTTACTCCAGATCCAGATAACAAAATTTAGCAAAGTATTGGGCCAAAAAGCCTCGCTGGTCTTTTTTTTTTTCAGAAAAATGATTAAGACCCAAAAAGGGTCCAAGTCCAACAAAAAAGAATTTTGGGTTGCAGCCCACTGAGGGATAAAGAGTTGATGATACTGATTTTTTTTAAACAGAGATTTCATACACGAGTTTATTTGAGCCAAGCCCAGAAGAAAAATGGACGGACCTTTTAAATGGCGAGTTATAATTTTTTGGCTACAAGCCCATGTCCGAGACCAAATTTTATAGACTTTTAACAAAGAACGTACATTTTCAATATAAATACGCTTCAAACAAAACATTCGTATATACAAGTTCTTAGATAAGGCGCTCCAAACGTATTAAACGGATCGATCCAAACAAATTATGAGTTAAGCATGGACAAAATTATGTACTTAAACATAACAATTTTTATATTCTTCATAAATAACATATATGAAAGGATGACAACTTTTATATACCCTCTTTACGAACATAATATACCATCCTTATATATAAAGGGAGATTATTTTACCCGGATATTATAAATCCAAATCTAAGTACCCTATAGATAAAGGGAACATGATCAAAATCTTGTTCTCAAAAATGATATGAAAATGACAAGATATTTACGGGAATAAACACTAAATAAACAGTTCATGCAAATTCTCATATATTGTAATTCGAAGGTCAAATCGTATAGTATGGATCCCTAATGCTGGGGTGTCTAACACCTTTCCTAGGGGATCATTAGAACCCTTACCTGGAACTCTGGAGATAGATTGGATCCACAGAACTTTCTCCTTCTTCTTTTGAATTTTGAACATCACTGCTATGAAGTGTGTCTTGGTATGTATTGGAGGTAGTATTGTTTTTCTCTAATACTACCTCTTTGTGACTATGTTTTGGAGTTTGGTCTTCCTCCATCAGGGTGGTTCCGGTGATAGTAAGGGTGGAGTTTCCATTGCTAGGCTATGGATTTTGGTCATGGGGGGAGTGTAGTTTCAGAGATTGGTTAGAGTTTTTCTCTCATCCCTAACCCAAAGCCCACACTTCCCTTCGTTTTTTCCCCATTCTCTATTTCATCCAAAACAGAGTCACCCCCACCCCTTCCCCTTCTCCCCATTGTTAGACCCCATATTTTATACGTCGAGTTATTCGCGAAGGAATCAATGTGAGATAGAAACCTCGGATTTTTAATTTCTAAACTAGAACTAATCGGTTATAAATTTCACTTAGTATAAAAAATGTTATTGGAGATTAGGAATTACTTAATTGTGGTGTTAAGTAAAAATTTGTGACAATAAGGAGCCAACAAGAGCAACAACGTCCAAGGTAAAAAGGATGACTCAAAGTCATCTAAAATAAGGCAAATGGAAGACATACAAATGTGCAATTAAATGTTGATTCATCCACTACATTTTCAATATATTGTGGACAACAAAATACACTTATAATCAAGTGTGAAATTCGGCCAAGGGCTGAAATATTTGAGGAGGAAAAAGTTGAAGCCTACAATTGAATATTTCGGCATCCACTACTTTATGAAAGTATACATTATTTTAGGAGGACATAACATGGTGGAGGGATCACTTCACATTAAATATTGCTCATCCATATTGGAATTATTACAATAGACAAAGGGTGGTGTATGAATCATTCAACACACATGAGATTGTCTTGTAAAAAAAATTGAAAAGAAAGAAGAAGGGAGAGACAAAGGGGTTCGGCCAAGAGGCCTATGGCCGAAAGTTGTGAGAAAAATATTGAGTTTTGGTGTAAAGTTAATGGAGTGAATCATGGTCATGATGGAGCATGTGTTGTGTCCAAATTGTAGGCATTATAGTGAACCAAATAATAACTAAGGAAATCAGAAAATACATTCATTTCAACTACACAACACAAAGGAAGAAAAACCTAAATCTAGAGAGAGAAGCATTCGGCCACCTTGGCTGATTTTTGAGCTCTTTGAGTCTTGATCCAAAAATTATTTTCCAAGGTGTTTCAACCCTTTAGAAGGTCCCTAAAACGTGAAGATAGTCTTTGGAGAAACAAGAACCATTTTCATCTCAAGTCACCAACTCTAGCCAAGTAGAGAAGTCAAGTTGTCAAGGTAAGATCTAACTTCCTTTTCCATGCATTAAGGGTGATGTAGATGAGTAGATATAAGTTGTATGTATGAAATAAGGTGTGATGATGTTGTAACATGATAGTAACCATGAGGTTATATGTGTTGATGCTGAAGTATGGTTGTAACTTGAAGAACATGAATCGCATGCATAAAATCATGAATGTTGGTGTTGGAATGTTGTTGTGACCGAGGGGACTGTTTTGGTGGAATTAATGAACTAATTTTCTTTAATAAATATGGATGTTACTATCATAGATCTCATGGTAAAAAGAATGAAAAGAATTGGAAGGTTAAAGGTGAAGTTGTGTTAGTATGAAAATGATTGAATCTATGATTTTATGTGAAGTGATGTTGAAGCATGTTGAAACCGTTTGTGGACTGTTTTGTGAGGAATTTAGTGAACTTTTTTTACATTATATTTTGATTTTTATTATCATGAATTTTATGATGGAATGAAGGTGTTTAATGGTTGGAGTTGAAACTAAAGTCGTTTGTGAGTTGTTGTAAGAATTGTAGAAATGACGATGTAGCTTAGTTGCGTATGAATTGATGTTGTACTTGTCGTGTGGATAGCTGGTCATAACCTACTGAAATTATATGAAAATAAGACATGAAATAATGTGTAAGAATCTGTCACGACCCAACCCCGTGGGCCGCGACCAGTGCCCGAGCTGGGCACCTATACGTACCCGATACCCCAAATTAGCATATTAACAGAATAATATAATAATAATATTAGTGGTCGCTACAGAACTTAGCAGAAAAGCAGACTTGGCACACATAGGCCGATAAGGCCATCACAGAACAGAATATCCCAAACATATGTACAGAACCCACACAGATGTATCCACAGACTTCTACAGAACATATCATAATCATAAGACGGGACAGGGCCCCGTCATACCCTGAACAAAGTACATATCCAGATAGCAGTGACAGACTGTACCAAAAGATGGGCTCTGTAGAAGAGAGCGCCCCAAATAGCAGAAATAGGATCCTAAACGTGTGGATCAGCGAACCTGTCGTCAATACCTGCGCGGCATGAAAACGCAGCCCCCGAAGAAAGGGGGTCAGTACGAAATATGTACTGAATATGTAAAGCGGAATCACAGAAGTCAAATCATAATGATTACAGAAAATGGGTACAAAATCCAGAGTGTCAAATGCATATTTCCAAATCAGACAGAATGTGTACAGAAACATATGTCATATCATATCCGATCCCTGCCACGGGACTCGGCAGACAGAACGTGGTCACCCTCCCGATACTGGTGCCACAATACAGAGGAATCAGAAAAGGGGGCGTGGCCCCGTATCATAAAATGTCATATCAGAATGGCCATAACAGATCAGATCAGAATAGGCGGACATGGCACATCATACTCCACAGACCCATGTACGCGTATACCTGCCCCCTCACATCGGGGCGCGGCGAACAATGCAGAGAATTACGCTTGACAACATATCCTGGCCCGGGCTCAGTGTGGGAAACATTGGGAAATCCACGAATGGAGTAGTGAGAGACTAATGCAATTTAAAAATATAATAAATGTTTTCAAGACTCGATGAAGCGTATCAAAGACAAACAAATCCAATGGGGTCGGACGGAATCATAATAAATGTATTTCGGATATCATAATAAATTACAGAAGTATAACTTTCCCGAAGTCATTCCGAGTGTCAAAATAATTTATAATATTTAACAGAATATTTAAAATAATATTCGTTAAGCGATTAGTAGGGTAATTAAAACATTTCTTTCAAAAATCGCTTAAAAAGGAAGCTTTAATACATTAGGGGCAAAACCGTAAATAGCGGGCCCGCCTTGGGACAAACAAGGCGGCGGGCTCAAATTGTGCCCTCTAAGCATATAGTATCACCTAAAAAGGTTATACAAACATTCTATGATTTTCTGAATAATTTAGAGCAAAATTGCATAATTTCAGAAAAAGCGTATCAAAATGGTTCAATTCTACTGAAGGAAAAACTGAAATTTTGTCTTGCGGATTCCGAGGGCCAAGAGGTCCTTCGAGGCCCGGATCCGACCCTAACACACTAGGGGCATGCCAAGGGAAGAATTGGGGTTGCTTTACATACCTTTCGCGCTCTTTAAGCCTTTCCAAACTCACTTCCCGTTTCGTCGAAAAACTGCAATTGGTCAAGTTTACCAATTGTGAATTATTAATGCCATTATTTCAACTTTAAGCATATTTGGCTACCGAAATTTCGGCAGCACTTCCCCTATACATATGACACCCCGAGAATTCAACTCGGCTATAAATCATCAACAACAACCCAAACGACAACAACAATATCAACAATGAACATTAAAAACACAAATATCCTTCAACTAGTCATTTTTCTCACAAGTTGACATAATCTTCAATTCAACCCAACTTTCAACTGAGATCAATAATTTCCATCATAACCACAACTAGAATGCAACATAAAATTCAACTCATATATGTATACAACATATATACACCCATGGCTACATATATATATACATACCCACTTTGCAAACTTCCTTATTTCCATAATTTCTACTCATTTCCACATACCACAACATAAACAAACCTTCATAACATAAGAAAAAGGAACTGATTCTTACCTTTTTCTACAAACTTCTTCACTTGAACAAGTTGTCAACTTGGAGAAATAAGTGCTCCTTCTTCCAAAACAATTACACCAAGTTGTAGAGGACACTTAATTTAGTAGGAATTCAACAAGAAAATAATTTTAGAGGCAAGATTTTGACGGGTGATTTTTCTATGGCCAAACCCGAAATGCCCTCTTTTTGTTCTTGTTTTTCTCTTGTTTTTCCTCCTATTCTTTCTCTTGAAAGTTCTATGGAATTTGGATGATTAAGTGGTCTTTTATTCATTGACCACATGACTTAATTCCATGGGCTTGGATCCTTTTTATGGACCATGGCCGAATGGCTCCTCACTTGGGCCTGAATTTTTTTTTCATTTTTTTGGGCCAACTCGGTTGGTCCCGAGTTGGGCCTAGCCCACTGACCTTTCGACCTTAAAACGTTCATATCTCCTTGTACCGACGTCACCTGGGAACCCACGACCTATGGATGGAAAGCTAATTCAATTATCTACAACTTCTATTTCAAGGTATTTTCGAAATTCCAAACTTACAATACAGTTTTTTCCCCCCAAAGTCAGGTCACCCGAAAACGTTTTCTTAAAAATATTCGTTTGGAGGGTTTCCACTTTGATTTGGTCCAAAGGTACTTCATGAGTTGTGTTTAACTTTACATATGTGATTCATATGACTTTTCAGATGTTCCAAAAAAAATCTCGGTATGTGGGCCCCACCCCAGCAGATGCTCCGAGGTTCAAAAATACGGGATATAACAGAATCATATGTGGTTTGCTTAGTATGTTCGTAAACGTTTGCAAGAATTCCGAACATTGTTTAGGGACTGTTTTGGACATGTTGTTGGACTGTTTTGGATATGTTGTGGTAATGGACTGTTTTGGACTTTTTGTTTTCATCAAGTTGGAAAGACTAATTATAAGTTAAGAGTATACATCATATTGTATGTTGTATGGGCTGTTATAAGTTGTTACATGCAAACGTTAAGGCTACAAACTATTAGAAGTAACTTGAGAATGCAGTAGTCGTATGTGAATCGTTATTGCATGTTGTGAATGTGGGCTGTTTGGAATATTGTGTGGGCTGTCCGGATTGATATTGAACATATAATTATTGATGTTGGGCTGGTTGTATGTACTTGGTTTGGATACAAGAGCAAACGTCGCCTAAACATCTAGAAAGGAGTTACTAACGTTAGAATACGTTTTGAATCTCCCCGTAACTTAAACGTAGTTGTTGGCATCTTAATATAGGTTGAAGTATTATTGGGCAGCGTATACATATTGTGTGACGAATAAGCGCTAAAGGTATGTGAAGCTAACCCTTCTTTCTTTTTGGCATGATCGTTGTGAAATGAATATACGATATATATATATATATATATATATATATATATATATATATATATATATATATATATATATATATACGATTCCAAAGGAAATGCCTATTCTTAGAGCCACTAGGATGGCTATTGATCTTGATTCCCATAACGTATGTTTTGTTTTATATATATTGATATGTACACATGATTTCAAAGTTCCATTTTGATATGATCCACAGGGACATCCGAAAGGTATATGGTATGACTATTATTTGAAATTGCGAACGATGGTTCGTGTTGACTATCCTATTGAGTCCTTAAAAAAGTTTTGAATTGCATATAGTTTCTCACTACTCTTCTCGTGCATACCTCAATATATCTTTCACCGAGTCCCGGGCCGGGTATGTTATCGTGCACACTTCCACTGTATTGTTCGCCGAGTCCCTCATTAAAGGGCCGGGTACAATATATATATATATATATATATATATATATATATATATATATATATATATATATATATATATTCTGGAGTTATGCTGTGTTATGGTGTTATGCTGTGTTACGGAGTTATGCTGTGTTATGGAGTTATGCTGTGTTACGGAGTTATATTATATTCTGGAGTATGCTGTGTTATGGCGCCAGAGACGGGGTGGCGACCATGTTCACCGAGTCCCATAATGGGGACGGATATGATATATGATATTGACATACATAATTTATGTTTCAAAAGCAAGTACTTGGTATTCTGGTTATTGTACTCATTTTCTCTACTTCTTATTTCAATTATGATCCCGTTTACTGTGTTTCATGCTTTACATGCTCGGTACATATTCCGTACTGACCCCCTTTCTTCGGGGGGCTGTGTTTCATGCCCGCAGGTGTAGATACTCGCTTTGGTGATCCGACAGCTTAAGATTCCCCTTCTGCTATTTTGGAGAGTTCCGTTGTTCCGGAGCCCAGACTTTGGTATAGATCCTTTTTGATCTAAATATATGCATATGTTGTTTAAGGGTACGACGGGGCCCTGTCCCGTCATATGTTACGTTACTGTTGATACTCTTAGAGGTCTGTGGATATATGTGTGGGTTGTGTATAGGTTCTGTTCAGCTGTGTCTATACGATGTGCTGTGGTATGATGTTCGTATATGATGGTGGCCTTGTCGGCTTGCATATGATATTATTATATGATGGCAGCCTTGTCGGCTTGCATTTATATGAATATTTATGTGACAGTTCTGAGACCATGGTTTGGTCGTTATAAGATCCATATTGAGTTTGATGTGAAATGAGCATATAGCTAAAGAGTATGTATACGGGTGTCCATGTCGGGCACCAGTCATGGCTTACGGGGTTGAGTCGTGACACCCATTCTCTGTTTCCTCCGAGAAAATCACTGCCCCACCCTTCTTTTCTTCTCCGACGTCTTCTTTGGTGAGTTTAGGCCACGCTCCGGTGGAAAATCTAAACAAACACGATTTGGAAAGTCAAAGATCTAGAAAAAAAATGCAGATCTAGAAAAAATTGATCAGCCCATCTTAGGGTGAAATACAAACCTCATCAGCTTCCTCTTCGTTCACTATAGTGCAAACTAGGGTTTCAGATTGAAGTTATCACCACTAAATTTCTCTCAAATAGCATCTAGTCGAGCAATCTAAGTGAGGGTGTAGCATTATGAAGAAATTTTTCATAGGCTAAAGATGAAAGAAAGAAGAAAGCAAAATGGTACAAGGTTAAGAAGAAGAATGTTGAATTTGTATGAATTTTTTTTAAAAAAAGTTTTATATGTTGTTGTAGTTGTCTTAAATTTGTATTAGTATTGTATGAAGTTGTATACAATGTTGTTGTAGTTTTATTAAATTTCATTCGAATTTCAAAGCGAGATTCGAAATTGGCGTTAAATTTTTATGAATATTGTATGAAAGTTGTACACAATGTTGTTGTAGTTGTATTAAATTTCCAAATACCTAACATGAACCTTTTACAAATTTTATACAGTTATACATATTTCATATCGTTTCTACACAGTTCTTCATACACGAAAAATATGAGAATTCTAAGCCTTGAGCGAGATATTATATTTCATACAGTTTTCATATACAAATATTGAGCAAAATTTTTAAGCCTTGAACGATATATACATATTTCATATAGTTTTCATACACAAAATTCTAAGATTTGAGTGAGATATACACATTTCGTACTATTTTCATACACAAATTTCCGTACATGTTTTGTAAGAAATCTATTGATATGTTTTGTAAACTGAAAAGTATTGTTATATTTTGTAAATATACTCTATTCTTATGTATATATAGGTTACTCTCCCATAATTTTATCCTTCCCAATCTCTTCAATTTTTTCTCTCTTTCTTTCTCAATATTACTTCACGGCTTGTTGACAACTGTTTCAATTTCAATTTATCAAAATTTAATGTTTCCTTCACGTTTTAATGTATGTACCAACCAAAATCTATGTTCCTTTACTTCTTGCTAACACATCATTTTATCCCATTTCCTTTTTACTGCCTTCAAGTCCCAAATCTCTTCAATCGCACTTTGAGATCCTTTTCAGTTGAAAACCGATCTCTTCAATAAGCTTTATTTGTAAGAATTATAGGGTTCGAACATTTGAAGTGTTGAAATATTGACTTCATGTCTTGGGTTGAAAATATACTTTATCTCTATTAAATTACTTAAATCCATCTCTAGTGAAAGTTTGTGAGAGAAATCGGTTAGTTATGGTGGATTTGGTGGGGGTTATGTCAAGTGTGTATGTTAGGTTTCTACGAGTGTAGGCATAGAAACACACTTAAATTAGGCCAAACTATCATATATACATCCAAATTATGTGTGTGTGGGAGGAGGGGTTCTATGATCTCACTTATCCTCTTTATTAATTATTTAGTAACGAAAACTAGCTAAAACGCGGCATGTGCCAACACGGGCTTAGTCAAAACTAAAATAAGGGGTCTTAGTGTTTTTTTTATTTTTTATAATTTGATTCTTCCGGACTCTTATCCTCTCTCAAATCCTTCAATCTCCTTCTCTCACTATACAATCGCATCTTTTTTCTAAAAAAAAAAAAAAGTTCTTTTCTGCATCACTTGATCAAATTGTTGCTCTTCATATTTACGCAAGCTTTGTTCTTTATTTGCAGTTGTAATTTCGTCGAAACGTGAAAGAATGATGAAGTTGATACAATATTAAATGTGGAATAGGAAATATCAAGAACAATAAAGAGGAAAGAGGAAGACACAAGAAAAGGAATCAATAGCAACCCAAAGTATATGAAACAATGGACCTCAATTGATTAACCTAAGACAAGCACCTATCCTATGAGATACACTTCAAAGGAATTGTTAGATAATCTCTTGCAACCCACCTTTCCAAAACAAGGATCAATACTAGCTTCACCAACCTCTCAACTCTCAAGAGCGTAATGTCAATATTCAAAATAATCTAAGTGACTAAGGGCTATTCCCAACTATTTATAGTCTTAGGAGCATTACTACAAATATGGCCAAAAGTGGCATTTTTATATTTGCAAAAGTAGCCACAATTCTAGTTTTACAGTCCGTATTTCTTCACAGTAAATCATGATTAGAATCAGGCCATCAATGACTTGAAAATCCGATAGGTTTTCACGGACTGTAAATGATTATATGGTCCCTAAATCTTCATCAGCTAATTCCTCTCTTGATTCATGCTTGGGCCTTCTTCTATGGTGATTTTCATGATGTGGCATCCCTTGGATTGTGCCAAAGTGAGCTCAAGGACCTCCATCTTCATGAATATTCCTTGTAATGCATGGAGGTCACGGGCTTGGCTCCATGTGAATGGCCTTGATGTCACTTGGGTTGCATCAGAAGTGTTTAAGAGAGGATGAGGGTTTGGTCGTTTGGGTTTGGAAGAATCAAATGAAAACAAATATATTAAAACCCCTTATTTTAGTTTTAAATAAGCACATATTTGCACATTCTGTGTTTTGACTTATTTTCTTTACTAGGTAATCAATGAAGCGGTTTTTTTTTAGTATAGGCCACCATTAAGGTGGAATTTTATTGATAAAGAAAATATGTACAAATCAATACAGAGGAGATTGATCCAGCTAAAATAAAGAATAGAAAATAAGAAAAGAAAAAAGGATCAATCCAACAAGATTGATCCAAATAAAGAAAATAACATAAAACAAAGGAAAATCTAGTGGAATATGGCCAGCAGAAGTAGACACAACAGATTATCACCAACTAGAATCCAAGAGCCTTGGCTTGATAACTTCTATCACACCTTCAAAGTCTCACGGGTGGAAAGTATCAAATCATATGAATCATTCTTCAGGCAAGCTTGAAAGTAGTTGTATATTGTTGTATATATCACTTTCTGCATGAAAACCAGGCCACTATCTTGCTTGATCCATAACCAGTACAGTCTGCTACATATATCATGAACATCACAACATTTATATTAAGGAATGAGCATGACAAGCACACTAATACCACCCTAATACATATGCTGCAATAGCTCATATTCTCTTGAAATGATGTACTTAGCAATGGCTTTTACTTCTGGTATCATGGACTTCAATCTGGTGCTTTGTCTTGTATAGTTCTTACTCTCAAGTTAGGAATTCCTATTTTTTCCAAATTTAGAATCTTCTTAGCTTGACTTGGTAGTTCCTGAAAATTATGAAACTGAACTATACCTGCAAAATTAAAAACAAAGTTAGTTAAAAAGTCTGCAAGTCCATTTCCTTCTATGTGTATAAGCACCACAGTCACTCTTTGATCTTCCATCAACCTTTTGATATCATCCACCAACATTGAAATGCTCCAAGGGATTTTCCATTCAGCATTGATAATCATCTTCATGGTCATGGAATCAATCTCTATAGTCAATGGAAAGAGTTTCTTATCCACACAGTACATCAGTCCCATTCTAATAGCCTCAACCTCAATAACTATATTTGAACCATCAATCAGAGCTTTAGCAGCTGCATATACCAAATCACCATCTTCATTTCTGATACAAAATGCAGCAGAACTCGGTCCTGGATTTCCTTTAGCAGCTCCATCAGTATTACACTTGTAGACTCCAGATGCAGGTCTCATCCATTTAATAACTCTACAGATAACAGTTGGTTTATACCCTTCAAAAAACTGAATAATCTGATGCCATCTAGATGGAATATTCAGCCCAGGAAACTGAGCTTTACAGAACATGTAAATGTTTAGATTTATTTCATATATCACTCTATTCAGATTCATATTGCCATCATGTAGCTTATTGTTTCTCCACTTCCATATTTGCCACACAATGAAAGCAGGAACTACTTTGTATATCATCTTTAGTTTGTACTGGCATTTTGCTTCCCACCAACATCTAATAGCATGTTTCACCTGAATACAATTCATGCTCAATCCAACCCCTGCATTAAATACTCTCTATACATTGGTAGCAAAATCTCCACACAGAACCAGATGGTTAGTAGTCTTATTCTGAGCAGTATAGCAGCAACAGCACTTTGAAACTATAGGAATGCCAATACTTGCCACCACTTCATCAATTGGCACTTTAAACTTCCACAATCTCCACAAGAAGAATGAAATTTTAAAAGTCACACCTTTAATCCACATATTCTGAAATGGCACTGTTACATTAGCTTTTTATCTCAACAGCTCCCATGCACTACTTACTATAAACCTTCATGTACTTGTCGGCATCCACTAAGATCTGTCCCATTCATTTGATGTATATTTAATATCACTTTCCTTTGTTATATACTGCACTATATCTTCAGGAAACAGCTGCATGAGTTTGTTAATATCCCATCTTCCATTTGAAATAAGCTCAGAAACATCTTCAGCATGATCATTGATATGCCAGGTCTGGGGAACCACATAGTTGAGAGCACCTAACTTAGTCTAATTATCACACCAGATGTTTGAACTTCCAATCTTTGGCTCCCACCAGATTTCCTACCCAATACTTTCCCTTGCTTCCAACATCATCTTCCACACTTGTGAGCCTCCTTTCCATTGAACCACCTGAGGAATTTGCTTCTTACAGTATTTGTTCCACATGAAATTAGCCCAAAGTGAACTAGTGGTTCTAAACTTCCACCAAAGTTTAGCACATAAGGCTTTGGACATTTCATAAATAGACCTGAATTCCAATCCTCCTTCATGTTTAGGAAAGCACATGTTAAGCCAAGATGACCAGTGTCTGCTTCTTCCTTCCTCTTTATTATTCCAAAAGAACTTTGCAAAGATCTAGTATAGTTCTTTAATAACACATTTAGGAGGCCTTATAGTAGATAGAACATGAATTGGAATACTTTGAAGAACACTTGTGATCAAAACTGCTTTTCCACCATAAGATAGTAACTTTCCTTTCCAAGTTTGCAACTTGTCTTTGGCTTTCTTCGATAACTCAGTATAGTCCACTTTCCTTTTCCTAGCATGAGTAATTGGTACTCCAAGATATGTAAAAGGAAATTTCCCTCTCACAAATCCTGTTACTGTTTCAACCTGTTAACTCAACTCATTTGAAACTTTGCTGAACATATAAAAAGAAATTTTCCTCTTCTTTATCAGCTGTCCAGATATCTTCTCATATTCTTGAAGAGTATCTATGATCATATGTAAAGAGTAGTTGTCTACAGCTGGAAAGACGCTTGTATCATCTGCATATGCCAGATGATTCAGCTCAGCACTCCACTTTGGCATCCCATAACCAACAAAACCAGGCTAATCAAACAAAGAGTTTAAGGCTATTGAAAGAACTTCTGTAGCTATGATGAAAAGAGCAGGAGAGAGCGGATCACCCGGCCTGACACCCCTTGTAGAGTGAAAGAAACCATGTGCCTGACCATTTAAAAGCACAGAATACCAATTATTTGCCAACAGTCTCCATAGATGATCAATGAAATTTCCAGAAAATCCCATCTTCTTTATCACCTTACAGAGATATAACCATGAGACCCTATCATACGCTTTTGTCATATCCAACTTAATCACAACATTTGCTGGTTTTCCTCTCTTTCTAATATAAGTTACAATTTCTTATGTCAACAATACATTCTCAATAATATTCTTTCCCTTGACAAAACCTAATTGATTCGGAGATATCACCCTTGTAAGTAATTTGTCCAATCTATCATGAACTACTCTAGATATGACCTTATTAATAAAGTTGCTAAGACTTATAGGTCTCATATCAGAGAAAGACTCAACAACATTCTTCTTTGGCAGCAATACTAGATTAGTGTGACTGATTGACTTAGGAAGAGTCTGACCATCAAAGAAAGCTTTAACAACACTAAATACATCAGCCTTGATCACCTCTCAACACTTCTGATAAAAGATCCTAGAAAAGACATCAGGGCCACAAGTACTATCCCCATTTAATTCAAACACTGCCTTTTGTACTTCCTCCATAGTAGGTTGTTCAGCAAGTAGCATATTATCCTCCTCTCTAATTAGTTCAGGAATATGATTAAGAATTGGAGAATCTTTACTAACCTCCTCATGAGTAAATTGCTTATGAAAAAAGTTAACAGCTTCATCAGCAACTCTATCAGCATCCTCTAACCAAGTTCCATCAGCATCTTGAATCCTCTTGATCTTGATTCTTTTCCTTCTTCCTTTTACCAGACTATGGGAAAATCTTGTATTTTTATCCCAGCGTTTTGCCTTTAGAATTCTTCCTCATAGTGAAGATACAGTTTAAGTTCAGCTTGAGCCTTTTGCATCACCATTCTATTTTCTTTAGAAGGGTTCTCCTCAATCAACTGCTCTTTAATCTTAACTATATCTTCTCTGATCACTAGTTGCTTAAAAATATCACCAAAAGTAACCTGACTCCATTAACTTAAAGCAACTTTCAGTTTCTTCATTTTTAGCTTAAAGGAAAGAAAAACATCATCAGATAAGTCTGCTTCCCATTGCTGCTTAATAAAGTCAAGCAAAGTATCATGCTCCACCCAAAATTTAAGAAATCTGAATGGTTTGATAAAATTCTCCACTTGACCTCCACAAGATAAAAGTAATGGTGCATGATCAGAACCAATCCTTGACAAATGTTCCACTTCAAGATGTCCAAACCAATTTTGGAATGAATCATTATGCACAACCCTATCCAACCACTTGAAAATGCAGTCATTAGAAGCCCTACCATTCCACCAAGTGAAAGGACTCCCTTTAAAAGGCATCTCATGCAACTCACAAGAATTCAGACAAAAGGCAAAATCTTCATATTCTTGTGGAACTACTAGTAAACCTTCTATTTTTTTCTTCTTAATTCAATATAACATTGAAATCTCCTCCAATCAGCCAAGGAGATGTCATGTCACTAGCCAAGAAGTATAAACTATCCCATAACTACAATCTCTCCACTTCTGAACATTTAGCATAGACCATTGTAACCACCATGTCTCTATTCAATTCTTGAAACTTTAGCTTTACAGTAATGGATTGTTCAGTATCCAAAAGAACCTCAACATCTACATTACATTGAACAAAAAACCAAACTTTACCATTACAGTTGAAATTAGCCTAAGGCATTCCAAGTCTCCGTTTATATTTCTGAATCTGTCTCTGATGCTGAAAAGGTTCCATCAGAGCCACCAAAAAGAACTTATGATGCCTATTTAACATTTGGACTCTATGAAATGCTTGTTGAGAATTCACTAATCTTATGTTCCAAAATAAAGATTTAACAATCATTTAACAGATTTCTTAGAGTTATTCCTTGTTGAGTACCTCACTATTGGTGGAACATCGGAAGAATTGTGCTTTCTTCCTTTTCTTGACCCTTTGCCTTGTGTTTTTGGAGATAATCCTGCTTCTATGCACATCGGTTGTAGATTCATATCAATAACAACACCATCAGCATCTTCTTTCTTATTATTGACCAAAGTCAAGTTTTCTTTCTCATCATGTAGATTATGTGAAACAACAGGATGCAAAGCTTTATTAGGAGAAAGCCTTCTATCAACACTCAGAGGCTGAGCATCCTTGACATCAGGAATAATTGCCAAAGCTAAATTCCTTTCTTCTGCATCTGCACCTCTCTCAGGATAACAACCAATCAACTGCAAGTTACTACTAGTATTGTCTACATCATCCACATTAGAAATCTCATCTGTCACCCTTATATTATGTCACGCCCCGAACCTGGGCCTGGACGTAACACGGCACCCGGTGCCTGACTGCATGTGACCGAGCGAACCAACTGGCTGACTGAATCAACATGTGATATCAAAACATAACTGAATGTGGAAACAATTAAACACATGCTGATATACTAAAGGTCTGACTGAAATCATAATGCGGAAATACTTAGACAATCTGAAATATATCTGAAAGTAGCCAACATGGCTAAACCAAAACAACTGAACGACTGAGTATAACCGTCTACAAGGCTAACATAACAAATATCTGACTGTCTGAACTGTGTCTATGAAGCCTCTAAGAGTACTGAATAATAAAATTGTCTATAAACTGAATTAACTAGATAGCTGACAACGCCCCGAAGGAATTTGGGGCTCACCAGTAGCTGATACGTGCACTCCTAAATAGCTGAGTCGTCAACCTGTATATCGTTGCCTGCATCGCGAGATGCATGCCCCCGAGCAATAAAAAGGGACATCAGCACATTTGAATTGTACTGGTATGTAAAGCAACTGAAGCAATAAAATACTGAAACTGAAACTGAAATTGATAACTGTAACTGTAACTGTAATAGCAAGGAAGTAGAGATATGAATACTCCCTGCTCTGTATCTGAATCATCTGTATTATCTGTGTTTGTATATGTGGGGCCTCGACCCAATAATAAATGCACGTTATGGCCTCGGCCTAGTAGTGCGTCAGTCAATGGCCTCGGCCATGTATACGTATACACAAGACTGTGTTGTGCCCTCGGGCAAAATCACATATGTATAATTATGGTTAATTAATAAGGACTGAGACCATAACAACAATGAACAATGCTGAACTGAAATAGACATGCTGGACTGAATTGAAAACACTGACTGTTTCTGAGCATACTGAATTTCTAGACTGAGACTCATGTGGTAACAATACATAAGTCTATAAAGATTACGTGCTGAGTTCATGATATTCAAATTGATAACCATGAACGAATTCTGTAACTGCAACCCTAGAAGATAACAGTTCTACAACATATCATAAAACTAGGGCTAAACTATATTCTGAGTCAAATTACTGACAAGTATGAAGAATGAGGCGTATGGAGAATCATGAACATTCCCTAACGTAGATAGTTAGCCTCACATACCTTAATTCCAGCCTTTGAGCGTAATACAATGTTCGTCACCCCTTTCAACTTTGATCTATATCAATACAAGCCAACGGGATTCTATATTAGCAATAATATTCATGCTTTGGTCATCTAAGCATTTTATCAAACACTTAGTGGGCATAAAGCTCCACAATCTCCATTAATGGTGTTTCTTCACCCAATTCCCAGTCTATTACTTCTAGGTGATTCTACAATCTCAATTAGATGTAGTTAACATCATTCTCCATCACCCATATCATTATAACAATCTCAAGTCAACAATTCAAAACCCTACTATAGTTCGTGTAATTCTCTTTACCAAACCCATTTACTATTCTCCCAAGAACTCATCAATTCACTATTATGAATGATTATAGTGTAGAAACATTACCTTTTTGACGTTCAATCCTCTTGAATTCAAGTTCTAGGGTTTCCACGCCCAACAATAATGTTCCACTCACAAATCTATTGATTAGAAGGGTTTACTCAAGTTAGAAAGAGATTAAGGACTTGAATTCAACCTAGAATCATGATAACACTTACCTTGTATGGTTCTTGAGGCTTGGGACTTGTTCTTATTGACTTTAGGGTAATTTTTCGTGAATGGGGTGCTGGGAAAATAAACCCCAAACCTTAGATATAACTAAAACCGCGTAACCCGACTTTTTGACCCGAATCTGACCCGATTCGCGATTGTTCCGCGATACGGGACCATCGTGCAATGTTCTACAGCTCAATACTCAGACTTGCGCGATCGGGCCGCAATGCGGGCCCATCGCACGCGCCCCCACGCGCATGAAAGAGCGATGGGTGTTGGTTCTGCACAGTGTTCGGTAAAATGGACATAACTTCTTGTACAGAGCTCTGTTTGGGCTCCACAACATATCGTTGGAAAGCTATTTCAAAGGGCTACAACTTTCATGTTTTACGTGTCCTCAAATTCCCAACTGATTTCCACCAAATTTGACTGGAAGACAGACGTATCGAAAATTTAGCCGATTCTATCGAATTTTAAGTGTCTTACTATTAGCCATATTGAGACGATCATATCTCCTTGCTCCAATATCTGATTGGATTGGTCCTTATATCGTTAGAAAGGTATTTCTACATACGACAACTTTCATTAATGGTACTTTCCCAAATTCCCAACTAATCAAGGAGTTATCACTGCCCGAAGTAGGCTTATCAACCATTTTCGCAAAACGTTCAAATCTTCAGTTTTTCCACTAAAACTCTAATGATATGAGTCTAAACTTAGTTCCAAGATACGGGGTGTTACAGATTATCTACATCGACTTTTAAGCTCATATCACCACCATTCTCATTATTCATGCTAACATTTGTTGATAATACATGAGTAGCCTGTTCCTTCTCCAAAATAGATTCCACTTTGCTATCCTTCTCAGCCTTGTTATCAGGTATAGAGATATTAGCTAAGAACTCTTTTGTGCTATCTACAATCTTGTTATTAGGAATCAACTCTGATCCAATGACAACATCCTCTTCTTTATCCAGCACCTCAACTTGCTCTATCTCATTTATTTCACACTGAGTTATACCAGCATGATCATCCATCACTTTCAAAGTATCAGTAACAATTTTTGGCTGAGCCTCCAGATCATCAGTTTGTAAGTCTTGCCCCTGAACCAACTCCTAAAAAGAGTTAACTATATCTTCATGCCCTACAACACTGATAAGCTCCACCTCTACAACATTACCATTGTCAGTTGATACCATTTGATCTTGTGAAACCTCCAAATTGTTCTGCAATTTAACATTTGATTTTTTCTCTGAATCATCCTTTATTAACAACAAATTTTGATTCTGACCACCTTGTCTTCTTTGATCTTCAGAGATAATCAACTCCTGCTCCTGATATTCATTTGTATTGTTATTCACCACCTCTACATCAATATCATCACCATTATTCTGATCTTGTAGCACCTCAAACTTGTTTTGGACCATCACATTTGTATCCTTAATCTCAGTTGGGCTGATCTGTAACAGCTTTGAATCTGAGTTATTCTGCTTGGCACTAGAGAAATCCCTATTATCTTTAACAACATTCCAATTCCCAGGATCTCTAAGTAATTTCCCAGTAGCTAATCTCCTAGCATTAAATCTCCGCCTATTCTGATAAAATTGATTCCTTTGAGGTTATGCATCAAGTAATTTGCCTTTTGCTATCTCATCATGTTTCACATCATCCATCACAATAGCCTTACCTTTCTCTACTGAATCATTTTTCACTTTCTCAGGCTCATTCACTACATGCTCATCAAACTTCTCCTTTTCCTCATCAAACACTGCTATTGCAGGATGAAGTCTCCTGCATTCAACCTCATTATGCCTTTGTAACTTACATTCTTTACAATATTTTGGAAGATAATCATATTGTGTCTTCACTTTTTCAACTCGAACCTCCCTAGAATCCTCATCTTCAATTTCCATATTAACATAATCAGGTAGATCTGCCAGTAAGTCTATAAGCACTTTGACTCTTGCACAACTTGGTCTTGTATGATTAATAGTGGCAAGATCCACATGAAGAGGTATACCAACAGCAGATGCAAGTGAAAATAATGCTTCCTTAACAAAAAAAGTAGGCATCAGTATGGAAAAGAGATCCAAGATATAACCTTTGATGTTTCTTGATCAACTTTACACTTAGAATCAGATATCAAAGGTCTCATTTGGTACGAATATCCATCTCTAGATTGTAATTAATACACACCTATTGAACAAAGAGTAACAAAGTCCTCCTTTGTTGAAAGTCTAATAAGCACATGTCTATCACGAAACAATCCAATTGTGCACTTCCCTTTCATCCCACATTGAGCAGGGATGATAGTTCTTAGTTCCTCTAATGATAGTCATCCATATGAAAATTTACCAATGACTGCATGGTTCAAATCTTCCAATTGCTCCATCTGATCCACCTCCCTCTAGTCCATCGCAATACATGAACACCATTTCGATATTCCACCTTTTTAACAAAGATTTTCGATGTAAAGTTTTACATGGGATTAGGGTTTTCTGGTTGAAGTATATGTCTATAATCCATCTTAGGTATTGTAGGTTCATTATGGGAGTCTTTCGTGGTTGTAGTAGGTGTAGAAGTAGATGTAAAAGTCTGGCCAACCACCAGAGATGACTGACCAATGGCCACGATGGCCATATTGCTGGCGGCTAAGATATAAAAATTAGGGTTTTGCATGGAACTAGGGTTTACGTTGAGAGCGTTTAAAAATTAGTATTAGTAAACTCATGAAGCGGATAAATAATATGAAGAAATAAAAATAAGTTTAGGAGTGTCATAGAATCCTTACATAGTTTAGGTGTGTAGTGTATAACCAAACACAACTCCATCTTCAACTCCAACTTCAAAATTCTAAATAAAGTGAAAAATATTTTGTTTTCATGGCTGAAAATTTCATCACAGTTTAGATATGTTTTTATGCCTTATCCCTATTGATAATTATGGTAGAAAATTAAATTTATTTGATACTTAGAATATAATTTTCACATCAATAACAATAAACTGAAATTCTAAGTTAAAGTGGTAAATTTTTTAATATACATAATGAGTTACCAAGCACTGATAACAATTGTGAACATACATTGGTGGAAGATTATTGACGTACCAAAATCTTTTAATTATTTTTACAATAACTAATCATATTCTGCACTTGCACAAATAGAAAAAAATCTACCATTTAACTTGAAAAGGAAAATATATTAATATATCTAAAGTTTTTGAAATTTAGACATGGATAAAACCTTTACAATATATCTAAAGTTTTTGAAATTTAGACATGGATAAAACCTTTACAAGGATTAATATCAATATAATTTGAACGACCTTGAATATTGAGTCTCTATAACTGGCTATTGTAGTCTCAATCTAGTCTATTAGCTGTTGTCCAGGAATAGTTCCATCAGCAGATTTTTGTATTAACTTCTTCCAGAATTTTATATAAAAAATCTTGTGAAGGAAAGGAAGATTTTGTGGGGTATTACCCACTTTTACAGACCATTTCATGATCCATGGCATTGAGAATTCAATGAAAAAATACATATTAGCAATTCCTTCAAAGAATGTAGTATTAGTCTCCAAATCTATAATTTTTGGAGAAACTTTAACCCATTCAGTATATAAACTTTTAAAGGGCTCTGGTAAATTTTTTACAGTTGGATCATAATTGATCCACCGTTGACAAAACCAATTTGGAATGTCTTGTTTATAAACATTGGCACATATTTTTATAAACCATGAATGTCTCCTATTAGGATTTTCATATAATAAGACTTTATTAAAGCCTTCAACATAATCCCAATAATTAAATTTAACTGGAATTTTTTTATCAGGATGGATATAATCCTTTTCCTTCAAAGTACTTATTCCCCATTCATTTGGAGAGAAAATCTTTTTAATAATAATTTTGGAAAAGTTATAAACTTTTTTGCTATTAGTCGGGTAGAAATGTTAAAATTCTGCTGATCCTAAAAATGAAAGAAATAGCTCATAATTCATCCGATATTTATAAGTAATTGTAGGGTATGACGTTGCATCAAAATACCTTTGCATTATTTGCCAAGGTTCATCGCTCCATTAGAGGTCTTCATTTTCTATGAGAATTATTAACTCTCTGTTATCATTTTGTTCATATGAATTAGTGTCCTCATGATCATAATCTGTAAGGGCACTCGAATATGAGGGTGGCATATTATTCTTCTATTTCTGGGATTTTATAAAATCCAAATATTGCTGATATGTAATCTCTTCCTTAGTATTACTGGAAGATCCTGTAATATTATCGGCTATTAGCCTTTTGTTACCCATTTGGGCAAGAACAGTGCCTCTACCTATCCTTTGGATGTTTTTCCTCTATCTCCCCGTCCTCTATTAGAGTTGGGGGTTAAATTGCGGCCTCATCCTGCAAATAAGATGAATAAGAGTTATGAATTCAATTATTCTCTGGTGAGAAAATCAGGGAGACTATTATCTGACCCTTTTTTATAATGAATTTCCAAATCAAATGGGGCTAATAATGCCTGCCATCTTGCAAACATTTGTTTAGAAACATCATGCTTAAAATCTTTATTAAACAAAAATTTAGCAGCTTGGCAATCAGTTTTTATTAAAAACTTTTAATTATATAAATCTCCTTGAAATTTAAGAACACATTTTACTATAGCAAGAATTTCTTTAGCCACAGTAGCATAATTTTTCTGGCTGTTATTCCATTTACCAGAATAAAATTGGACCAAATATTCTTGTTTATCATCTGGAGGATATTGTTTAAATATTCCTCCATATCCAATAGCAGAGGCATCTATTTCAATATTTTTTTGCCAACTAGGATTGGCTAAAGTGAGACAAGGAAGGTTATTAACCTTTTCCTTAATTTTGCGAACCGCTTGGGTATGACCATCAGTCCATGGTTTTGGGATCTTTTTTAATCTATCATATAAAATAGATGTATCTTTCATCAAATCTTTATAAAATAGTGAAATATAATTTAAGCTTCCAAGAAATCTCTGAAACTGAGTTTTATCAGTAATAATATCAGAAAATTTAGAAGCAAATTCAATACTTCTATTGATGGGAATAATTCTTCCCTTTTCAATGTTATGACCCAAAAATCTGACTTTTGTTTGAAAAAGAAACATTTTTGGTTTAGATACAACCAGACCATTTTGAATAATGATTTTCTTGAATATATCAAGATGTT
This sequence comes from Lycium barbarum, assembly GCF_019175385.1. Taxonomy (NCBI): domain Eukaryota; kingdom Viridiplantae; phylum Streptophyta; class Magnoliopsida; order Solanales; family Solanaceae; genus Lycium; species Lycium barbarum. The sequence continues at coordinate 89,895,769 of NC_083343.1, forward strand.
TGAAATGCATTTCTATAGTATTTGAAAATACTAAAATATCATCTATATAAACAATGATAAAATTGCTATAAGGCATAAAAATATCATTCATAATTTTTTGAAATTCTGAAGGGGCATTTTTTAATCCAAATGGCATAACATTCCATTTGAATTTCCCAATAGGGACATTAAAAGCAGTTTTGTATTTATCTGCTTCGGCAATTTGAATTTGCCAATATCCCGATTTTAAATTAAATTTAGAAAATATAATAGCATTATAGAGACGATCCAATAAATCCTTTTAATTAGGAATCGGATATCGAATCCATTTTAAAACCTTATTAAGAGGTTTATAATTAATAATCAATCGAGGAACTGCACGTTCCTGTTCAGCATGTTTATTAACATAAAAAGTTGTGCATGACCATGGAGATTTCGAAGATCTTATGAGACCCTTTTGTAAAAGAGAAGAAATCTCATTTTTACATAATTCTAAATATTCAGAATTCATTTGACATGGTCTTGATTTTGTAGAGTTATTATTTTCAGATGGAAGCGAGAATGTCGGCTTGAGTAATGCAAACATTGGTGAGAATCCAATGCCCCGAAAACCTAAGGGTTCCTCCGCAAGGTTCGTCCACGGAGGGTGAGTCAGGGCCTAAGATCAAGCCGAAAGGCGTAGTCAATGGACAACTATTGGATCAAATGACAAAGACATTGTTGAGAAAAAGATGGCTTTTCCCGGATGAAATGAAAATTGGATTCATGTAATAAGAGAAAGATTTCCCATTCCTTAGCCGGAAAGATATGTGGCCATGAAAGAGGGATTAAAAAGATTCTTCATATGGAAAAGTAACAATATGTCTTTTTCTATCACAAAATGCATTGGGATGATCACTACAAATTTGCAATGAAAATTGTTTTTTTTATAAAATCTATTTTTTCCTGTAATTTAGGATTGCAAAATCTCTTCAATATTAAGAGTATAAATTTCTTGTTTTAAAAAAATGACTTGTTGATGTTTATTCATCAACATGTCGTTGATTTCATTTATAATCCTTGAAAATGGTTCAGTTAAAAACTGAAATCTCCTATAACACCTTTAGTGGTCGTTTGGTAGGTAGCCAAAATTATCGCGGGATTATAATTCCGGGACTAATTTATCCCACCTTTTGAGATTATTTTATCCCATCTGGAAGATGGGATAAAATAATCCCAACCTTAGTGGGATAAGGTGGGATATCCCACCCTTGGGATTATGCTTCATTTTGTACCGTGTTTGGTAGGAGGTATAAATTTATCCCAGGATAAATTTATACCTCCTACCAAACACGGTACAAAAAATTAGTGTTGGGATATCCCAGCCTATACCATGCACCAAACGACCCCTTAGTTTCCCATTTTTTTATAGGAAATATTTTTTGAAAAAATGGGGTTCCCAAAGTTATTTGATTTGAAATATCTTTTACCAACACAAAACTTTCTGGTATACAGACTTTGTCTTGGCAGATATAAGCTTTTGTTAATTTAAAAGTAATTCCCACTTTCTGCCTATTAGCAGATCTAAGACTATAGGTAGTTTTATGAAAATATTTTGAAGGAATTAATCCTTCTTGTATACAATTTAAATCAGCTCTGCTATCAACGAGAGCCGTAAATTCTTTTTTGAAATTATAATCTATTAAAAGAGTAACTTTTATAAAAAATAAAAAAAAACTTTTGGGAAGTAATAAATTCCGGAGTTTTCAGAAATTCTCCTTCTTTACTGGTACTTCCTTCCACAGATGTATTTTCTATAATATGATCTGCTGGAATCTCCATAACTTGTTTCCCTCTGTCCTCGATTCTAGAAATTCTCTCATCTAGAATCATATTATGTTGTTTGAGGGTGGAAATATACTGTTTGAGATTATCAATCTCTTTTTCCAAATCTTGGGTTGTGGCTAGAGTAGTTATGATATTTCTCCTTTGTTGAAGAAGTTTTTTAACTTCTGACATGGTATATGGACCTGGTGATTCCTGTATCTGAATGTCAGTCTGCATTTCTGGCTTCTTGGGTGCCTCATTCTCCTTATCAATAATTTGAGATCTAAGCTCTGGATCTTTAATAATTTTTAACAAATCCACAAGATTATTACCATCTAAAACATTGATATTGGTATCTTGGAATTGGGAGAAGAGATTATAAAATTCATCTTCTTCCCTATTACCCTTGCTAGTACATGGTTGTCCCATTTGACATGGTGCACATTCTTCATCTGAACTGGTAGAGGTATAACTCTCATTCTCAAGAACTCTAAAATCTTCATTTGACGAAGAGTCCTTCGAATTATCAGACTCAAAACCAGAATCTTCCGGTTCTGAATTTAATAAAATCTTGTATAACGATTCTTTTAGGTCATCATCAATATCAAGGTTCTTAATCTTTTCCTTAACTTTACAATTTTTGTAAAAATGACCAACTCTGCCACATTTATAACAGGCTTTTGGATTTTTGGATTTAACATAATCCTTTCTCTTCTTGAATTCTTTTTTCCGCCTTGCTTTCTTTTGCAAGTGTTTCTCTTTCCATACTTGGAAATCTTTCTTCTTTTTCTTGCTCCTATGAGGTGCTTTGGTTTGTGGAATATCCATACCAAATTGTTCACAGAATTCTCCTAATTGTTGTCTTTCATTTAGACCATGTCTCTTAATCTGCTGATTCAGCTTGATCTCATTGCATAAGGCTAAGCCTTCCTGCATACATGCTCCTATCAACTTTCCATAAGTATAATTATCATAATTGATACTAGCTTCCCCTTTTCCAAGAGCTTCTAACTTTTTCTGCCAAAAAGGCAGGTAATCTATCTATAAATTTGAATTTCTAATGAGTGTCATTGCACTCAGGTTATTCCATAACCCGACAAAGGAATACATCCTTATACCACCTAAATAAAGTAAGGTTATGCATCTTAAACTCTAAAGCATGGTTCTAATGGTTTCATTATTATCCAACCATCTTCCTGAAAAATGCTCTATAATATTAATAACCAATGAATAAACAACATTTGGAACTAGGACTGGTTCTTGAGAAGTTCCTTGCTCCCTTTTACAGCATTTAAGATATTACCATGTTGTTCTTGGGTTAAATAATTATCCCACCAACCTTTAATTGACCAGTAAAACCAGCAATAATCATATTTGCGATAGTTCGCTCATTATTATTTTCAACCTCATTTATCGTACTATACATCAACATTCTATGTATGGTACAATAAAATTTGTCTCTCACTATAACCATCTATGTTCCATTCATAGATCTCTTTACCACTATAACTATTGGTAATAATATGCTCATGTTCTTCTAATAAGACATCTTGAGGAGTAGGCCTAGGATAATAGTACATCCTTTGAGCAGGTTTATCAGCATAATATTCATCTATTTTATTAATATCTGCTGCAACCTTGACCTTGTAGTCCATATTAGGAAAATTTATCATCATCCTCTGCTATTAAAGGACTAATATTCAAACCTTTGAATTTCTCATCAAGCATTTGCTCTAATTATGGAAAAGGTTTTAATTTAAAATCTTTGATTTCAGGTGGAGGCTATATACTTGGAATAGCAACAACTTCCTGCTTTTTTCCCTTATTAAGGGTAGAATCGTGCAATTTTTCTATATGAGAAAAATAGTTTGTCAATTCTATCATGAAGTGAAAGAATTTGTTCACCCAAGATATTCATGTAAATATTAGCATAATTTTGTTGTTTTAGCATATTATTAATATGCTTTGCAGTAACAATAGGTGATATATGGTCAACACACGCCTCCATATTATAGGATTTTATAAAATCCAGATATTGCTGATATGTGATCTCTTCCTTAGTATTACTGGAAGATCCTGTAATATTATCGGCTATTAGCCTTTTGTTACCCATTTGGGCAAGAACAGTGCCACTGCCTGTTCCTTTGGATGTTGTTCCTCTACCTCCCCTTTCTCTATTAGAGTTGGGGCTAAATTGCGGCCTCATCCTGCAAATAAAATGAATAAGAGTTATGAACTCAAATATTCTCTTGTGAGAAAATCAGGGAGACTATTATCTGACCCTTTTTTATAATGAATTTCGAAATCAAATGGGACTAATAATGTCTGCCATCTTACAAACATTTGTTTAGAAACATCATGTTTACAATCTTTATTAAACATAAATTTAGCTTGGCAATCAGTTTTTAATAAAAACTTTTAATTATACAAGTCTCCTTGAAATTTAAGAACACATTTTACTATGACAAGAATTTCTTCAGCTACAGTAGCATAATTTTTCTGGCTGCTATTCCATTTACCAGAATAAAATTGTATTAAATATTCTTGTTTATTATCTGGAGAATATTGTTTCAATATTCCTCCATATCCAATATTAGAGGCATCTGTTTCAATAATTTTTTGCCAACTAGGATTGGCTAAAGTGAGAAAAGGAAGGTTATTAACGCTTTCCTTGATTTTGCGAACTGCTTGAGTATGATCATCAGTCCAAGGCTTTGGATTGTTTTTCAATCTATCGTATAAAATAGATGTATCTTTTGCCAAGTATTTCTAAAATGGTGAAATATAATTTAAGCTTCCAAGAAATCTTTGAAGCTGAGTTTTATCAATAATAATATCCGGAAATTTAGAAGCAAATTCAATACTTCTATTAATGGTAATAATTCTTCCCTTTTCAATGTTATGACCCAAAAATCTGACTTTTGTTTGAAAAAGAGACATTTTTGGTTTAGATATAACCAAACCATTTTGAATAATGATTTTCTTGAATATATCAAGATGTTTAAAATGCATTTCTATAGTATTTGAAAATACTAAAATATCATCTATATAAACAATAATAAAATTGCTATAAGGCATAAAAATATCATTCATAATTTTTTTAAAATTCTGAAGGGGCATTCTTTAATCCAAATGGCATAACATTCCATTCGAATTGCCCAATAGGGACATTAAAAGCAATTTTGTATTTATCTGCTTCGGCAATTTGAATTTTCCAATATCCCGATTTTAAATCAAATTTAAAAAATATGATAGCATTATGGAGACGATCCAATAAATCCTTTTTATGGGATTTTATAAAATCCAAATATTGCTGATATGTAATCTCATCCTTAGCATTACTGGAAGATCCTATAATATTACCGGCTACTAGCCTTTTGTTACCCATTTGGGCAAGAACAGTGTCTCTACCTGTTCTTTTGGATGTTGTTCCTCTACCTCCCCGTCCTCTATTAGAGTTGGGGTTAAATTGCGGCCTCATCCTGCAAATAAGATAAATAAGAGTTATGAACTCAAATATTCTTTGGTGAGAAAATCAGGGAGACTATTATCTGACCCTTTTTTATAATGAATTTCGAAATCAAATGGGGCTAATAATGTCTGCCATCTTGCGAACATTTGTTTAGAACATCATGCTTATAATATTTATTAAACATAAATTTAGCAGCTTGGCAATTAGTTTTTATTAAAAACTTTTGATTATATAAATCTCCTTGAAATTTAAGAACACATTTTACTATAGCAAAAATTTCTTTAGCCACAATAGCATAATTTTTCTGATTGTTATTACCAGAATAAAATTGGACCAAATATTATTGTTTATCATCCGGAGAATATTGTTTCAATATTCCTCCATATCCAATATTAGAGGCATCACTATAATTTGAATGACCTTGAATATAATCAAAAATTTAACTTGGATAATAATGTTTTAACGAATAACAATAATGAAAATAAGACTTTTTTACTTTCATTTCGAAGTAGTGCAAATATGTATTTAATTTATTAAAAAGGTGTGTGATACTTAAATTTATGTTTCTGAAAAGATAGTTTGGAGTTGTTGCAGAACGTCATTGGAGAGGATATCCAAAGTAGAACAGACCTAAATAAAAAATTGTACAACTCTTAATATAGGAAGAATTTGGCTTTATGGTTTATTATTTATGTTAATTACTATAAAAAAATAAAAATCATTTTACTTAGACTTATGTGCAAGGAGACTAAAGTGGGCGAGTTGCAAACATGTATGTTCGAACAACGCGCGGTAGTAGGATCTTACGATCTCTGCAGGTTTTGCGGGGGCACTTTCAATATGCCCGGACAACATGCACATTAACTGAGAGCATTTTCTGCTCCCCGAAGGTCATATGCGTACGTAAGCTTGGCTCGCGCAACAAGTATATCTTTAATATTTTTCACCTATTTAAAGCCCCAAATTGGGATTTCTTCCAGTTTATTCATTTTCCCAAGCTTCCTCGTGACTCCAACTATGGGCTTATATCGAATAATCATTTCCTACAATAAAGACACTTCTAGCTTATTTAATCAAACTTTCAAAATCTGCTTAGTTTAGAAATTAATTTATCAGAAGTGCTTTTCGAAAATATATTTTTGAAGAGTAGCAGTTTGTGTTTGGTTAATCAATTTGAAAAACACTTTCACCAATATTGAATAATAATTTGTGCTTGATCAAAGTTCCAAAAGTGCTTTTGGGAAAAACTATTCTTTTCAGCTTTTGAAAAATAGTTTTTGTTACTACTCAAACACACTTCTTTTTTTTTCTTAAAATCTTGACCAAACCAATAAATACTTTATCAAATAATAAAATAATCATTGTTGGCTCTTCAAAAGTTTGGCCTAACAGATTATTAGTAATAGAAATTATATATAGCCATATCAATTTATTTTGGTAAGCATTGCGCATTTATAATAAAATGATTATATGATTGTATAAGAATATCCAAATGACGAACTTTTTGAAATATTTGAAATAAGAGTTGGAGACTTAAGATTCTCCTTCAGATATCGTGATCTAACTCTTTCGTCGTGCAGAGTTAAATCATTTTGTATTTGAGTCATTTTCATTCACACATATCTCTTGCCATTATTTCTTCAAATAACTATTTTGACATGACGTGCTTCAAATATAGTCTAAGATACATTGAGAGATCGGTATGTTAAAATGCATATAAATTAAACTCATAATACAATATTATTAGACCTAACATTTAGGATACAACAAATGTTGACAGCCATATATATCTCTAATAGAAATCATTGCAAAGTACATGTAGTACGTACCATCATTGAAACAAAATAACCAAAAAAAACACACGTAAATAATATGAATTTAAAGTTTCATTGTATTGCATGGAGCTTCGATAAATGATATTATCCGAAGATGATCAAGTAGCACTAGGCTAGTTATCTGCATCCTCTGCTGGGGCCCGTGGGGAGGATGAAGCTCCGTTTTCTAGTTGCTTCAATCGATAGTTCATGATAAAGTCAGCGGAAGTTAACCAAGTGTCAAACTCGGTTATGTCATTTTTATTAAACTGGTCGAGGGACTCCCACCAACCTATATCTCTAGTCTTGTTCATTTGGTCTAAGGAACACATTTTTTCATTTGTAATTTTTTCTCTTATATCAAATTCATTTAACCTATCATTGTGTTGATTTACATTGTTACGTGCTTGTGAATTGTGCACCAACACCTAAATCTACTGTGGGATTCATAAAACAATCGATGACCGCATTAGTAGTTGGATGAACAAACAAAATGGTTTACCAGTAGGCAGTGGCGGATCCAGGATTTTGGGTTCGTGGGTGCTTAGCTTTTCTTTGACGTAAAATAATTATAGTATAAGTGTACAACTATTTCATGAACACAAAGGTGAAAAAAGTTAATGTGAAATCTCATACTGTTAATGTTATGACTATCGGGAATTTGTGATGAAAAACACACGAGAAATGTTTTTTGGTTGAGTTTTGTGGTTCTGAAAGAACTGTCCCTCTTTAGAAGTAATCAAACTTCGGAGCGAAGGTGGAGCTAAAATTTAGAGTTTATGAGTCTTAACTTGCTGCCAAACTCATAATAGTTTAGAATTTAGAGTTTATAAGTCTGAACTTGCTGCCAAAGCACCCGATAGACCCTTCAGCACCCGTAAATTCATAAACCCTTCAGCACCCTTCCTTCACCAAAGCACCCGATAGACATTTTATTTATTGGGTGCTTGTTCACTCTTTTTATACATTTTCTTGAATTTTCTACCTATATTCTACGTATCCGTGTCCAGCTCAATGGGTGCTCAAGCACCCAAATTTAATATGTAGATCCGCCATTGCCAGTAGGCGAAGAAAGAACTATTCCGATGTCAATGTCACATCCTCTAACAACCTCACTGGCTTTTTTATATAAGCCCGAACGACGTCTAGAGAATGTGGTGTTTCTATCAACTTTGTTTTCTATTTTTGCTAATGGGATCTTTTGGCATCCTGCAGTTTTCTTCCCCTTCATGCTAGAACACAATAAAATCTAAAGATCAATGTTTTAGAGAAATGTGACTTGCAAAAAAACCCTGGAATATCATGAGTATTTATATAAATAAATTGAATTATTTTTAACAATGGTAATTGAATTTCTAGCCAAACATTGCAATGGAAAGTAATCTTTTCTTCATATTGAAAGTTATAGTAGAAATTTAAATTGAATTTTACGTAAGTAACATAATCAATTTGAAATTTTAAGTTAAAAGAGGTAAATTGTTTAATATACTAAATGAATGTAATGACCCGTTTGGTCGTTATAACTCTTTTGACACTTTTGCCACTTTCAAGCATTGTTTGACTCACTTTTGACCCGAGGTTGACTTTTGGGCGAACGGACCTTTTCCGGAGTTTCATCAACTCCGAGAGGTCCAGATGATTGTTTAGAACTTGTATGTATGATTTGTTCGGTTCCCAATGCATTTTGGTGCATTTCGGGACTTTGGATGGGAAATGAGAAGTAGGCACCGGTGGTTGACTCGGTCAACGAGACCTCCGTTGGAAATTTCGAAACCATGAATGCGTTCGCAGCGTATTTTTGTATGAGTTTAGGTGTTCGAGTTGTGAGCAGGTGGCCTCGGGAATAACCCGGAAATCTGATTGAAGACTTAGAGAAATTCGGGAAAATCTGGTGTCTGGTGCTCGCAATGGCGATACCAGAGCCGCCCCAGCTGCACCACTGTGGCGGTGTGATGACCGCTAGGGCGGTGATGGGTAATATAGGCCATACTGCTGCGGCGATAGCCCAGCCGCCGTAGCGGTACCGCCGCAGCGGCATTCCAACCGCCATGGCGGTGACGGGCAGTGACATTTCATTAAATGTGTCTTAAATAAGTCTTAGACCCTCATTATTTCATATCTCGGTATTGGAGCTTAGAGAAACTGTTCTTGGAGATAATTTGAAGAAACTCTTGGAGGTAAACTCTGTCCAATCCTTTACTCTTCCTTAATCACAATTATCATAGAATTCCCCCTTCCTTTTTACAATCCCTCAGAGTTGGAACTCGAAGAAGGGTTTTGGGAGATTTTCCCTTAGGATCCTATATGATAAATGGATGATGTTGAAGATAAAACTTGATGAATCTAAGATTAGTAATCATATATCTTCCACTTTTAATGTTGAATTTCGAATTTGGAGAATTAGGGTTCATACCCAATTTGGGGGGTTTTACTAGAAATCAGATTTGGGGACAATTCTTGAGCTAAATCAACAATTAATGATTGGGTTATGATTACCTAGGATTCAATTTGGTATTTTACCCGTGAATTTGCCGTTTCGCCCTTGTGGGCCCGTTTCCCCAATTTCTAGGGTTAAAATGGACCTCATTGATATCATAGCAATACTAGTATCATTATTCATGATTTCTAATTTAGAATTCAATTATGCTTAGACTACTTTGGTTCTGAGCTTCAGAGGAAGGGCAAGGCGATAGAGTGACTTGTTGGTGTTGCAGTTCGGCAGTCCAGGTAGGTTATGGTTTACCTTTGGTGAGACTTAGTATAGTGAATCACATATTTAGATTATGATGTCGGAGACAGCATGTGAACCTTCGGGTGCGAAGTTGGGATGGATATTACCTTAGGTTGGACCCTGATGTGTGTTAGGACTAGCCACCCCCGTTATATGTGTTTGATTGTTTAATTGTGTTGGCTTGATGCCACGTGTAGTTGGTAGATAGCGAATGTCACTTGTTGTCCTGATTTGGATAGGATTGACATACTTGTTGTTGGTATTTGTACTATGATACATTATTGGTGTACCCACTGTTGGTGCTTGAGTTATTGATAGCTGTTGGTATACCCACTGTTGGTAATGTGATGTGATACATTGTTGGCGTACCCCGTTGAGGTACTTGTGATATTGAGCTTGCTTGTTAATAATTGACATATGCATTGCACGCATTCTCTCATATTATCATGCATGGCCGATATTTGGTGATGATCCGGTATCGTTGATTGAGCGAAACTGATATTTGATAAACTCTTTTACTTGAGTGATTGTGAAAAGGGCCGATGTTCGAAGATCCATTTCGGAATCGTTGTTTCTATGAAACTGATACTTGATCAACTCTTTTACTTGAGTGATTGTGAGGAGGCCGATGTCTGAGGTTCAATTCCGGAATCGTTGATTTATGAAACTGATATTTGACAACTCTTTTGAGTGATTGTGAGGAGGCCGATGTTTGATGGTTATATTCGGGCATCGTTTGTTGCATGGCCGATTCCGATGTTAGTCTGGATCAATTGTAGTGCATGGGCTCCGCGGGTCCCCCAGAGTGGTGCCGGTGAGACTCCCCCTGTGAGCAATTAGCCAGGGTCCCGTCTGTCTGTTTGGCAAAGATCCGGGACGGGTGGCACTCAGACTTCGCGAGTCACTGCCGAGACACCGATATTTCCGTCCGGAGTACACGTGTACATCTCATTTGCATAGCATAGCATGGCATCACATTCATACCATCATTGCATTGCATTATGACTTGAGTGAGATGTCGTGATGACTGTATTGTGATGATTGTGTTGTTGATTCTATTGTATTGATTGTTCCAGGATTAGATACACTCAGACTTATTATATTGGGGTTAGATACTTACATAGATGTTGATGGATACTCGGTTACGATTATATTGTTCCATGCGTGATTGGTTTACTTGTTTATCTGCGCTATTTTCTGAATTGTGTTAACTATGCTTAGTCGGCCTATGATGCCTACCAGTACTGTTGTTTGTACTGACCTGCACTTGCTGCATTCTTTTATGAATGTAGAGTATCAAGCCGGATCTACTTCTCTGACTCGTGGCTGATCGACTCCTCAGAAGCTACTTGAGTTTCCAGGGTGAGCATGGTGTTCGCTGACCTCGAAGACTTTTCTGTTGCTTATGTCTTACTTTTCACTCAAGACATGATTTGAGACACTTTACATATTATTATTCAAACCTTAGTATTCGGATTTAGATGCTCTTGTATGACCAGACCAGATACTGGGTGTATTCATTTACTTCCGCATTTATCTATATTATATTATATTGTGAGACTTACGTCATTTACTTCTTCCGCTATTTTATTATATTTATTGATTGTGAACGTTGAGTTAAGGGTTCGCCTAACGAGGTGGAATGGTAGGTGCCCGCATGACCTAGGCTAAAATGGGTCGTGACAATGAAACTTATCAATTGTGATAAACCATTTTGAATATAATTTGATTGAACATTAGTTACGTACCAAAATCTTTCAATTATTTGACAGTAACAAAATCAGATTTGCACTTGCACAAATAGAAATTACATACCAAAATCTTTTACAGTAACAAAAACAGATTTGCACTTTCACAAATAGAAATAAATTTACCATATAACTTGAAAAGGGAAATATATTAGAATACTTAAAGTTTTAAACATAAATAGATCTTTACATGGATTAACATCCATATAATTTTGAATGACCTTGAATATAATTGAAAATTTAACTTGAATAGTAAATGTTTTAATGAATATTGATAATGAAAATCAAACTTTCAACATGCATTAAAAGTAACCAAATCTAAAATTTTAACTTGAATTAAAGAATATTTTAATGTGCTTGCTGAAATAACTGATTTTTTTTCCAGATTTTATGATTAATTATTTTTGGAAATGCATTAACATCAATTATAAAGTTGAACTTTAACCTGCTGAAAGTGTTACTTTCAAGTTAATTTTTTTTTTTTTTTTTGAAAATACTAGATATAACGAACTAAGCCCTTGAATTCCGTATTAATAATGCAAAATAGGAAGATAAAATTATTGACATTTTTCATTTATAAAATAAGATAGAATAAAATCACATGCCAAATAATATATCAAAGGATTAATAATAGATTTACTATATTGTTGCTGTGAATTTTCTTTATTCGTCATATTTATGAAGAATTAATGATTTGGAAATCGCATTAACCACTTTCAATTACATAGTTATGTAACCATGTAAAATTTTCAATTCAAAAGTCATAGAACCGAATTAGTCTATATCCCTTTTGATCATGCAAAATAAAAATAAACTAAATAAATCCTAAAATTAATACCCAGTTTAAAAACTGAGTACTAGTATCAATACTTAGCCTCAATTGAAGCGTCAGATTGCCAATAATATTCTACTTCTACAGAGGTGAATTAATAAGCTAGTTCAAATAAAATTATCTAATAAAATGGTGAAGACAATTATTTTTTGCATTAAATAGGAACTAAAAAAATTAAAAATCCCTTTTATGTTGGTTATAATTATAATGATATCCCAAGAACTTTTTCTTTGTAAATTGAATGCAAACATGCTAATTCATTGGATCTAGAAACCGTATATAATCACAAATCTATTGTTAAAATTTTGATAAAAAGTCAAAGTTCTTAATCGTAGAATCCAAGTGAAATAAACTAAAACTAATTTTAAAGAGTGTCACGTTCCATTTCACGGGTCATGATGACACCTACTCTATCCCCCGGTAGGCGAACCATCCCAAGTTGTCAAATTATTAAACAAAGAAATTGCGGAAGTTAAATACATCGGAAGTACTAATTAACAATCTTAATATATGGATAAAGTGCAGAAGATACTTAATCAGTGTTTGAACAGATTGGGATCGTTCGGAGGCTCTACGAAACGGCAAGGCATTGCTGTGATAGTCGGACTCCTGTTCCAGGCATGTTGAGACTGTGAACCTTAACTTAAGCATCGTGGTTGGTTAAATTGGACTAATAAGAAGGAAAATGTGGTAATTAAAGGGGTCTCGATACTTGTGAGTTGACAAGCACTTGTATCGGGTACAGGTGCCATGATAAGGGTATTTGCATAATTTCAATTGTACAGTCTGGTCTGAATGCCATGCTTTGGGCACTAGCTGATAACATAGATTGATTTGTGTCTATGATTGGGATATGAGGTCCCTTATATACTGCTTCTATGCTTTTACCTGTCTCATTTTGACTATGTGTTCTCATCACTCCTAGATACTCGTTTAAAAGTGAAAAATAGCTAAAGATTGAGTTTTTTGTTGCTTAGCTTGATTTCTCATTGCTTTTCATGTCATGTTCATGCTTATTATAGTATCTCATGTGCATTTGAGGATACTTGTGAAAGGTTCGACGGGAAATGATTCCGGACGGAGTGATGATGGTATTGTGCGCCATATTAGCTATATGACAGGTAATGTGGGGCTAAGGGCCGAGTATTGTGATTGGAAGCCTAAAATGATGAGACCCGATGTGATCTGGGAGATCTAAGAATGTCAGGTTCATATATGGACCTCGCGAGTCCCCCATGGGTCACGATTTGTTAATGTTGAAACATGTATGTAATGGGAGATCGAAAAGGCCTTGCATTGTGTTGCATTTCATATCATTGCGCATCATATTACTTCATTGATTTCTTGGTTACGGTTTGCTTGAGTTGTTTCTTGATTTACTTTAAATGCCTACTTGGAAACTTGATGAACTTGTGGATTAGGAGCTTTCACCTAGGCTTATACCCTGATATTATTGTGAATTTTGTTTTGGACTAATAGCGGTTAAGTGTGGAAGTAGTAATCTTGGGCCAACCCTCGTCTTCGTTTTCGTTAGGGTCAATCGACGATGCTGCTGAGTACACGTTGTTTCCCATAATCACGTTACACTTGCTGCACCTTTTTGTGTGCAGATTTTATTCCTAGCACGAATGGCTCTCATGACGTTGTCGACCGTTGAGGAGACCATCTAGACGATTCGAGGTGAGCCATTAGTGTGATCCATGGCACCAGATTTTTTTGCTATCCTTACTTTCTGTCTTTTATTTCTGGACAGCTTCTATTTTCGGGATGTATCCCAGACTTATACTCTATCTTAGTCCATTCTTGTACTAGTGACACCAGTTTCGGAGATGATTGTATTTTTATTTTCCGCATTTGGGTTATTGAGGATATTCAAGACTTAAAATTGACTTGTATGTTTATTTCCACATTATTCTTTTCTTCTTTTACTTTAATTTGGGTTGTGAATGACTTACTAACTCGGGGAGTTAGTGCCTTCACGACCTATGAAATTGGGTCGTGACACTAACACTCTAGCTACTAATAATTTAAAATAATTACAGTTCACTCATGGACTCATCCCGACTCCCCGAAATATAAGTTCGAGGAGATATATTCAAATTGACTCTTTAAAATTTGAGGATATATTTTAAAAGAAAAGATTATGATAATACTCTTTCTAAAATGAAGAAACTCCAGACCTTTATCATACCCTGTTAATATATAATATATACCATATGGGTATCAAGAGGGTTGAGGAGTGTTTTTTGAGGGAATTAATGTGTCATTTATGATGCCTTGTCAATATATGATATATCTAGGTTGGTATCACAAAGGATTGAGCTCTTTCTTGAAGGAATGAATCGACCTTTTATGATACAATGTCAGTATATGATATATACCATGTGAGTATCATACAGGATTGAGATTTTTTTTTTTTTTGATAAGAAATGAATTAGTCTCTATGACACCCTGTCAATACATGATATATAGCATGTGGGTATCATTGATGGTTGAGTTGTGTATTTCTTGAAGGAATGGGCCAATTTCTGTGATACCCTATCAGTATATAATATACCATGGGGGTATCATAGAGGATTGAGCTGTGTTTTTTTTTTTTCCAATGAATGAATCAATCTCGGTAATACCCTATTAATATATGATATATACCGTGTGAGTATCATACACTATTAAGCTCATTTTTTGAAGAATGAGTCAGTCCTCTATAATATCTTGTCAGTATATGATATATATCATGTGATTCATTCATGCATGATACCCTGTTAGTGTGTGTGTATGTATATATATATATATATATATATATATATATATATATATAAGTTATGCTATTCTTGAAGGAATGAACCATCCCTCTATGGTACCCTGTCAGTATGTGATTATATCATGGGAATAAAGGACTGAGGAGTGTTTCTCTTGAAAAATGAACCAGTTCTCTATGATACCCTATCAGCATATGATATATATCATGGGGGTATCATAAAGGACTGTGGAGTGTTTTTCTTGAAGAAACAAACCATTCCTCTATGATACTCTATCAGTATATGATGTATACCATGTGGGCATGATAGAGGACTGAGTAATATTAGAATGAATCTGTCATCTATGATATCCCATCAGTATATAATATATATCATGTTGGTATCATAGAGAACTGAGTGTTTTTCTTGAACAAATGAATCAGTCCTCTATGATACTCTGTTAGTATTTGATATATATCATGTAGGTATCATAAAGGATTGGATTGTTTTCTTCTTGAAGGGATGAATCAGTCATTTATGATACTCTGTCAAGTATATGATATATATCAGATGGTATCATAGAGCTCTAAGTGTTTTTTCTTAAAGGAATGAACCGCTAGTCCTTTATGATACTCTGTAGTATATGATATATATCATGTGGGTATCATAGTATACTGCAACAAATATACTTCAACTGCTACTAATTTGATATAATATATGCTAGAATAAACTGTTTTTTCAGATATAGAAAAAATAAATTAACTAAAAGATAATATATAAGTTATCCTTTTTGTTGACATAAAAAAATAAAAATAAAGGACCCAAAAAGTGTGTAGATTCGAATTATAGAAAAAGGAAATAAAGAAAAATTAATTTGAAAAAAAATTAAATGAAAATCGCAAAAAATAAAAAAAGAAGAATAAATATAAGTAGCAAAAAAGATGAATGAAATTTGATAATCGAGATAAAAAAGAAATAAATGAAATAAAAAAATAAAGAAAATAGAAAAAAATGAAAAGAAAGGAACTATAATTAAATATTTAATTAGATTAAGGTGAAAAACAAAATAAAAAATATTATGATTTGGGGAAAAAATAAGTGAACAAAAAAGGAGAAATAAGAAAAAACGAGAAAAGAAAGAAAAGAAGATAAAAAATAGAGAAATAAAGAAGAAAAGGGGGGAAAAAAAAGAGACAATTATCTGCCAAAGCTACTATGGGTACAAAGGATGAATGGGTTTTGGGATATGAAAGTAAGGGGACATGAAAAATTAATTATTTTAGGGAAAAGGGTCAAAATATCCTTCTACTTTGTTTTAATGGCTAAAAATATCATCCGAACTAATTTTGGGTCATTTATGCCCTTGCCGTTACGAAAGTTAACAAATATACCCTTCATTTGACGGAAATCTCCAAATTGATTCAAATAACCCGATTTCATAGAAAATAACTCATTCTCCTATTTTACCCGCCCCAATCCTCCTAAAATAACTCATTCTTCCTTCTCTCTTATATTTTCTCCTCCAGCTATCAATTCGTCGATGGAGACTTACTTTCTCTTTAGCCGTTGACTTCTTACTTTCTCTTTAGCCGTTGACTGATTCAAAAGTTAGTGTCATGTTTTAGGAGCTACAATTTTTATGTTTCAATTAAGTCATTTTCGGAGTCCTAATTATGTTGAAATTAGTTAGGTAATGGGGTCAACTTTTTTAGCCATTACTTTTGGTCATAGGTTAGCAATAAGTTAGTGCTCTATTTATCTGCTTAGTTGGTTGCTCTACAGTACTAACTATTTAAAGGTATATACTGGTTGTTTTCAAAATGACTGTCAATTGTTTCCGTCTTTCTTTGCTTTTCTTTCTAAGGGAAGAGCTTCAATAAAATTTCTATTCAAATAATCAGTAACAGGTTTATAAATTATATATGTTTGACAAAGATGAAATTTAAAATGTTTTCTGGTTTCAAAACCCACTTTGTAATCTTCCTTCTAGTTATAATTGATGGAAT